>NC_137100.1:66755817-66766621 GCF_949357685.1 Gobio gobio | reverse complement strand
AGAGAGAGAGAGAGAGAGAGAGAGAGAGAGAGAGAGAGAGAGAGAGAGAGAGAGAGACGCGGGTCATGTCAGTTTGACACTGTAAGCACAATGTTCTCCGTGACAGTGTGTGAAGTGAGTGTGTGTCAGCATCATGTCAGCTCTCACACACCAGGAAGTCCGCGCAGAAGTAGCGTGCTGATAAAATGACATGTTGGCTGCATGAACCACGCCGCTCAAGATGAAGGCTGGCAAGCTCAACGGCAGCACTTCATCAAGCTCGACAACAAGACTCCACATGTAGAGCTGCTGAGGCGTCTCAGGATCATTCTCCTGCAGGAACGGGGAGTTTATTCCTCCTCGTGTCCCGATGGCAGAGAGGACGATATGAGTGACCCTGAGCTACACACCGCTCCTGCGTCTCACGGGTTTATCTGTGGAGATAGACAACTGCACATCGCATGGGGCAAAATTATACATTTTTCTTTATGGCAAAACTCATTACGATATTAAGATCATGTTCCATGAAGATATTTAGTACATTTCCTACCGTAAATATATCATATGTATTATTGGTAGTAATATGCATTGCTAAGGACTTCATTTGGACAATTTTATAGGAGATTTTCTCAATATATATATATTTTCTACACCCTTAGATTCCAGATTATGGATTTAATGGATAGATGCACTTTTATGATGGATAGATGCACTTGTATGATAGATAGATGCACTATTATGATTGATAGATGCACTTTTATGATGGATAGATGCACTATTATGATGGATAGATGCACTATTATGATGGATGAATGCACTTTTATGATAGATAGATGCACTATTATGATGGATAGATGCACTTTTATGATGGATGGATGCACTTTTATGATAGATAGATGCACTATTATGATGGATAGATGCACTTTTATGATGGATAGATGCACTATTATGATAGATAGATGCACTATTATGATGGATAGATGCACTTTTATGATGGATAGATGCACTTTTATGATGGATGGATGCACTTTTATGATAGATAGATGCACTATTATGATGGATAGATGCACTTTTATGATGGATAGATGCACTTTTATGATAGATAGATGCACTATTATGATGGATAGATGCACTTTTATGATGGATAGATGCACTTTTATGATGGATGGATGCACTTTTATGATAGATAGATGCACTATTATGATGGATAGATGCACTTTTATGATGGATAGATGCACTTTTATGATGGATGGATGCACTTTTATGATGGATAGATGCACTATTATGATGGATATATGCACTTTTATGATGGATAGATGCACTATTATGATGGATGGATGCACTTTTATGATGGATAGATGCACTATTATGATGGATATATGCACTTTTATGATGGATAGATGCACTTTTATGATGGATAGATGCACTTTTATGATAGATAGATGCACTATTATGATGGATAGATGCACTTTTATGATGGATAGATGCACTTTTATGATGGATGGATGCACTTTTATGATAGATAGATGCACTATTATGATGGATAGATGCACTTTTATGATGGATAGATGCACTTTTATGATGGATGGATGCACTTTTATGATGGATAGATGCACTATTATGATGGATAGATGCACTTTTATGATGGATAGATGCACTATTATGATGGATAGATGCACTTTTATGATAGATAGATGCACTATTATGATGGATAGATGCACTATTATGATGGATAGATGCACTATTATGATGGATGAATGCACTTTTATGATAGATAGATGCACTATTATGATGGATAGATGCACTTTTATGATGGATGGATGCACTTTTATGATAGATAGATGCACTTTTATGATGGATAGATGCACTATTATGATGGATGGATGCACTTTTATGATAGATAGATGCACTATTATGATGGATAGATGCACTTTTATGATGGATAGATGCACTTTTATGATGGATAGATGCACTTTTATGATAGATATATGCACTTTTATGATGGATAGATGCACTTTTATGATGGATAGATGCACTTTTATGATGGATAGATGCACTTTTATGATAGATATATGCACTTTTATGATGGATAGATACACTTTTATGATGGATAGATGCACTTTTATGATAGATGGATGCACTTTTATGATGGATGGATGCACTTTTATGATGGATAGATGCACTTTTATGATGGATGGATGCACTTTTATGATGGATGGATGCACTTTTATGATGGATAGATGCACTTTTATGATGGATAGATGCACTTTTATGATGGATAGATGCACTTTTATGATGGATGGATGCACTTTTATGATAGATAGATGCACTATTATGATTGATAGATGCACTTTTATGATGGATAGATGCACTTTTATGATAGATATATGCACTTTTATGATGGATAGATACACTTTTATGATGGATAGATGCACTTTTATGATAGATGGATGCACTTTTATGATGGATGGATGCACTTTTATGATGGATAGATGCACTTTTATGATGGATGGATGCACTTTTATGATGGATGGATGCACTTTTATGATGGATAGATGCACTTTTATGATGGATAGATGCACTTTTATGATGGATAGATGCACTTTTATGATGGATGGATGCACTTTTATGATAGATAGATGCACTATTATGATTGATAGATGCACTTTTATGATGGATAGATGCACTATTATGATGGATAGATGCACTTTTATGATAGATAGATGCACTTTTATGATGGATGGATGCACTTTTATGATGGATAGATGCACTTTTATGATGGATAGATGCACTTTTATGATAGATAGATGCACTATTATGATGGATAGATGCACTATTATGATTGATAGATGCACTTTTATGATGGATAGATGCACTTTTATGATAGATAGATGCACTTTTATGATGGATGGATGCACTTTTATGATGGATAGATGCACTTTTATGATGGATAGATGCACTTTTATGATAGATTGATGCACTATTATGATAGATAGATGCACTTTTATGATGGATAGATGCACTATTATGATGGATAGATGCACTTTTATGATAGATTGATGCACTATTATGATAGATAGATGCACTTTTATGATAGATAGATGCACTATTATGATTGATAGATGCACTTTTATGATGGATAGATGCACTATTATGATGGATAGATGCACTATTATGATGGATGAATGCACTTTTATGATAGATAGATGCACTATTATGATGGATAGATGCACTTTTATGATGGATGGATGCACTTTTATGATAGATAGATGCACTATTATGATGGATAGATGCACTTTTATGATGGATAGATGCACTTTTATGATAGATAGATGCACTATTATGATGGATAGATGCACTTTTATGATGGATAGATGCACTTTTATGATGGATGGATGCACTTTTATGATAGATAGATGCACTATTATGATGGATAGATGCACTTTTATGATGGATAGATGCACTTTTATGATGGATGGATGCCCTTTTATGATGGATAGATGCACTATTATGATGGATAGATGCACTTTTATGATGGATAGATGCACTTTTATGATGGATAGATGCACTATTATGATGGATAGATGCACTTTTATGATAGATAGATGCACTATTATGATGGATAGATGCACTATTATGATGGATGAATGCACTTTTATGATAGATAGATGCACTATTATGATGGATAGATGCACTTTTATGATGGATGGATGCACTTTTATGATAGATAGATGCACTTTTATGATGGATAGATGCACTATTATGATGGATGGATGCACTTTTATGATAGATAGATGCACTATTATGATGGATAGATGCACTTTTATGATGGATAGATGCACTTTTATGATGGATAGATGCACTTTTATGATATATATATGCACTTTTATGATGGATAGATGCACTTTTATGATGGATAGATGCACTTTTATGATGGATAGATGCACTTTTATGATAGATATATGCACTTTTATGATGGATAGATGCACTTTTATGATGGATAGATGCACTTTTATGATAGATGGATGCACTTTTATGATGGATGGATGCACTTTTATGATGGATAGATGCACTTTTATGAAGGATGGATGCACTTTTATGATGGATGGATGCACTTTTATGATGGATAGATGCACTTTTATGATGGATGGATGCACTTTTATGATGGATGGATGCACTTTTATGATAGATAGATGCACTATTATGATTGATAGATGCACTTTTATGATGGATAGATGCACTATTATGATGGATAGATGCACTTTTATGATAGATAGATGCACTTTTATGATGGATGGATGCACTTTTATGATGGATAGATGCACTTTTATGATGGATAGATGCACTTTTATGATAGATAGATGCACTATTATGATGGATAGATGCACTATTATGATTGATAGATGCACTTTTATGATGGATAGATGCACTTTTATGATAGATAGATGCACTTTTATGATGGATGGATGCACTTTTATGATGGATAGATGCACTTTTATGATGGATAGATGCACTTTTATGATAGATTGATGCACTATTATGATGGATAGATGCACTATTATGATTGATAGATGCACTATTTTGATGGATAGATGCACTTTTATGATAGATAGATGCACTTTTATGATGGATAGATGCACTTTTATGATGGATAGATGCACTTTTATGATAGATAGATGCACTATTATGATGGATAGATGCACTATTATGATTGATAGATGCACTATTTTGATGGATAGATGCACTTTTATGATGGATGGATGCACTTTTATGATGGATAGATGCACTATTATGATGGATGGATGCACTTTTATGATGGACAGATGCACTTTTATGATGGATGGATGCACTTTTATGATGGATAGATGCACTATTACGATGGATGGATGCACTTTTATGATGGATAGATGCACTATTATGATGGACAGATGCACTATTATGATGGATAGATGCACTTTTATGATGGATAGATGCACTATTATGATGGATGGATGCACTTTTATGATGGATAGATGCACTATTATGATGGATAGATGCACTTTTATGATGGATAGATGCACTATTATGATGGATAGATGCACTTTTATGATGGATAGATGCACTTTTATGATGGACAGATGCACTATTATGATGGACAGATGCACTATTATGATGGATAGATGCACTATTATGATGGATAGATGCACTTTTATGATGGATAGATGCCCTATTATGATGGATAGATGCACTATTATGATGGATAGATGCACTATTATGATGGATAGATGCACTTTTATGATGGATAGATGCCCTATTATGATGGATAGATGCACTATTATGATGGATAGATGCACTATTATGATGGATAGATGCACTATTATGATGGATAGATGCACTATTATGATGGATAGATGCACTTTTATGATGGATAGATGCACTATTATGATGGATAGATGCACTTTTATGATGGATAGATGCACTATTATGATGGATAGATGCACTTTTATGATGGATAGATGCACTTTTATGATGGACAGATGCACTATTATGATGGACAGATGCACTATTATGATGGACAGATGCACTATTATGATGGACAGATGCACTATTATGATGGATAGATGCCCTATTATGATGGATAGATGCACTTTTATGATGGATAGATGCACTTTTATGATGGATAGATGCACTATTATTAGATTTAGATTTAGATTTAGATTAGATTTATTCTTTATTGTCCTCAGTAGAGGAAATTCATTTCCACAGACTGTACCAGAAACAACATTCAACACGTATAACATCAACATACCTACAGAATACACAGAACACATATTTTGGTCACATAAGTAAACAAACAAAGATAGCATCAGCAGCAAAGACTGTATAAACCTGAAATTATACATTATTTAAATTCAGTGCTCTTATAGCTGAGAGTACAAAACTCTTTCCTAGGCGTGATTTCTTATGAGGCAGCTGTCTGTATCTGCGGCCAGAGGGAAGAAGAGTGAAACATGAGTTTAGAGGGTGACTAGGATTTAGTATAATAGTATTTGCTCTACGAAGGATAGCAGTGTCAATAAGAGCTGACAAATTGGGAGTTGGGAGACAAATTATTTTTGAAGAGGTGATGGTAATTTTAAGTAACTTGTTTCTGTTGGTCAAAGAGAGCATGGTGAAATAACAAGTGGCACAGTAAAGAAGGATAGATTCAATGATACTATGATAAAGACGAAGCAAAAAGTGTGGTTTAACTGATAAAGTCCTAAGTTTACGTATGACAAAGAGTCTTTGTTGGCAGCGTCTATGAATGTCCATGATGTGTTGATCAAAGCTTAGTTTATTGTCCATGGTAATGCCAAGGTACTTAAAGCTGTCCACAATTTCTACCGCCTGGCCATTGATGGTAATAGGGCAGTGAGAGGTAGAACGTTTTTGACGTGTATCAATAATGAGTTCCTTAGTTTTAGCAACATTAAGGAGAAGATGGCTGTCCTCACACCATTTAATAAAGTGAGCAACAGATTGGTGGTATGATGTAACTGAATCGTTATGATGGATAGATGCACTTTTATGATGGATAGATGCACTTTTATGATGGACAGATGCACTATTATGATGGACAGATGCACTATTATGATGGATAGATGCACTTTTATGATGGATAGATGCACTTTTATGATGGATAGATGCACTTTTATGATGGATAGATGCACTATTATGATGGATAGATGCACTTTTATGATGGATAGATGCACTATTATGATGGATAGATGCACTATTATGATGGATAGATGCACTTTTATGATGGATAGATGCACTTTTATGATGGACAGATGCACTATTATGATGGATAGATGCACTATTATGATGTATAGATGCACTATTATGATGGATAGATGCACTATTATGATGTATAGATGCACTATTATGATGGATAGATGCACTATTATGATGGATAGATGCACTATTATGATGGATAGATGCACTATTATGATGGATAGATGCACTTTTATGATGGATAGATGCACTATTATGATGTATAGATGCACTATTATGATGGACAGATGCACTATTATGATGGATAGATGCACTTTTATGATGGACAGATGCACTATTATGATGGACAGATGCACTATTATGATGGATAGATGCACTATTATGATGTATAGATGCACTATTATGATGTATAGATGCACTATTATGATGGATGAATGCACTTTTATGATGGATAGATGCACTTTTATGATGGATAGATGCACTTTTATGATGGATAGATGCACTATTATGATGGATAGATGCACTATTATGATGGATAGATGCACTTTTATGATGAATGGATGCACTTTTATGATGGATAGATGCACTTTTATGATGGACAGATGCACTATTATGATGGATAGATGCACTTTTATGATGGATAGATGCACTATTATGATGAATGGATGCACTTTTATGATGGATAGATGCACTTTTATGATGGACAGATGCACTTTTATGATGGATAGATGCACTATTATGATGGATAGATGCACTTTTATGATGGATAGATGCACTATTATGATGGATAGATGCACTTTTATGATGGATAGATGCACTTTTATGATGGATAGATGCACTTTTATGATGGATAGATGCACTATTATGATGGATAGATGCACTTTTATGATGGATAGATGCACTTTTATGTGTGTGTTCACAAGCATGCCAAGTGTGTAAGCAAGGACCAAGAATATGAGCTTCTGAGACTGTGATATTTTAACTCCTGGCGTCTGAATGAGGGGAAGTGAAGTCTAGCGTTAACTGACCATATTGCTCTGTGCCATTAGGTGAGGAAGCTCTCACCATGTACATGGCCAAGAACAAGCTGGACCGGAAGATGGTCAACGCCACCCAAGGAGTGGAGGCTCTGCACCAGCTCGCCTCCTCCTACTTCATCGACCGCGACGGCACCATGCGCAAACTCCACGAGATCCAGATCTCCAGCAACGCCATCAAGGTAAGAAAAAGTAAAGCGTAAAGAAAGACTCATCCTCCTCCTCCATTATCATCCACCCTCCGTCCATCTGTCCGCGGCGCTTCGGCTGGAGTTGACAGGGGCTGAAGAGCTTCTGGCTGACAGGGCTCGAGGAAGCAGGAAGTCAAGCGTGACAGAATTAAACAGAATTGACAAAAGCTGCTGAGCAAGCAGCAAACTCAGCAAACGCAGCCCTCGTGCTCCACTTAAACACAGACGGACTTCTGACCAACCAATACACACATTACGACATAGATGATGGATATGAACATGAGGCGTGTACGTAAGGTGTGTATGCAATACACACATTACGACATGCATTATGAATATTAATATGATGCATGTACGTAAGGTGTGTTTGCAATACACACACATGCATTATGAATATTAATATGAGGCGTGTACGTAATGTGTGTATGCAATACACACATTACGAAATGCATTATGGTTATGAATATAATGCATACGTAACGGACATATGCAATACTCACATTACAACATGCATTATAAATATGAATATGATGCATGTACGTAAGGTGTGTATACAATATTCACATTACGACATGCATTATGAATATGAATATGATGCATGTACGTAAGGTGTGTATGCAATACTCACATTACAACATGCATTATGAATATGAATATGAGGCGTGTACGTAAGGTGTGTATGCAATACTCACATTACAACATGCATTATGAATATTAATATGATGCATGTACGTAAGGTGTGTATGCAATACACACACATGCATTATGAATATGAATATGAGGCGTGTACGTAAGGTGTGTATGCAATACTCACATTACAACATGCATTATGAATATTAATATGATGCATGTACGTAAGGTGTGTATGCAATACACACACATGCATTATGAATATTAATATGAGGCGTGTACGTAATGTGTGTATGCAATACACACATTACGACATGCATTATGATTATGAATATGATGCATACGTAACGGACATATGCAATACACACATTACGAAATGCATTATGGTTATGAATATGATGCATATGTAACGGACATATGCAATACACAAATTACGACATGCATTATGATTATGAATATGATGCATACGTAACGGACGTATGCAATACTCACATTACAACATGCATTATGAATATGAATATGAGGCGTGTACGTAAGGTGTGTATGAAATACACACATTACGACATGCATTATGATTATGAATATGATGCATACGTAACGGACATATGCAATACACACATTACGACATGCATTATGATTATGAATATGATGCATACGTAACGGACATATGCAATACACACATTACGACATGCATTATGATTATGAATATGATGCATATGTAACGGACATATGCAATACACACATTACGGCATGCATTATGAATATGAATATGAGGCATACGTAACGGACATATGCAATACACACATTACGACATGCATTATGATTATGAATATGAGGCATACGTAACGGACATATGCAATACACACATTACGACATGCATTATGATTATGAATATGAGGCATACGTAACGGACATATGCAATACACACATTACGACATGCATTATGAATATGAATATGAGGCATGCGTAAGTCCAACCGGACTTCAGGACGACTGACCTGACCTCATGTGCTAAAAAAAGCCCAATCCCTTGTGAAACACACTCGCTGAACTCCAGTCAATGTGCACTTATAGTGTAGGGACGCTTTTTGACTGTCTCAGTTTGTGTAAATCCACTTGGGGTTCAGAGTATTTATTTTTTCCCACATTAATGTCACACATGTCTAGTGCAATTATGTGGTTTTGTTTCATTAATACAGTGTATACTTTTTTCTTGATTTACCCCGAAAGAATGGAAGTGAAATGTGACAACATGCCCCATAGGTGGAGTACATTATAACATGACCAAATAACAGCTTAAAATGTCACCTGATATAATCAAAAAAATAGACAAACTAAAATATTTTGTCAACAAAATACAATTATTAACTTTTTAAAATAACATAATGGCATTTTTTAATCATTAAAAATATACAGATTTTTGAGTTTGACTATAAACTAGGGCTGTCAAAAAATTAATCACGATTAATCGCATCCAAAATAAAAGTTTGTGTTTACATAATATATGTGTGTTTACTGTGTATAATTATTATGTATATATAAATACAAACACATTCATGTATATATTTAAGAAATATTTGCTTGTATATACTGTATATACATTTATATAATTTATATTATATATAAATATAAATATGTTATATGTAAATATAATACATTTTTCTTAAATATATACATGCTTGTGTGTGTTTTTATATAAAAATAATAATTATACACAGTACACACACACATATATTATGTAAACACAAACTTTTATTTTGGATGCGATTAATCGTGATTAATTTTTTGACAGCCCTAGTATAAACACATGGCTAAATACAGCTATACAGCACAGTTCAAAACATAATAATAATAATTAATAATTTCTGAACATTGACTCCCAGTCATTATTCAGCCTTTTCTCATGGTTTCTCAAAAGAATTCATAAAAGTATAGAATATAATGTCATATTTCTAATAGGGGCTGATGTGTTAACACACACACCATCTGCACAACTGGGATGTAAATCTTCTGCTGTTAGATCAGCATTAAAGAACATCTCAACTGATAAATAACAGATATAAGATTACAATAATATCAGATTTGTCTTATTTTAAATAAACACAAAAAACAGAGATGAAAACTAAGCTTAAGTAAGAAATGTACTTGTGCTATGGTTAAACACATGTTCAGTGATATCTTCCAGAGATTTTTTAATTTTGGTGCTATTTTT
>NC_137100.1:66738317-66745817 GCF_949357685.1 Gobio gobio | reverse complement strand
GCAATGTTTAAAATCACAGCGGCTCGTTCTGATATCGTCTGTTGGCCAAACACAACAACACGATGAAGATCACGGCCCTCAAAAGCTCAACACAGACCCTCATTATCAGGCTGACAAGACGGAACAAGAAACAGGCACATTTGATTGTTTTAACCCAGTGGTTGGGTTATTTTGACCCAGCGGTTGGGCTGTTTGGACCCAGGATTGGGTTGTTTTGACCCAGCGGTTGGGTTGTTTTAACCCAGGGAATAGGTTTTTTTGACCCAGCAATTGGGTTGTTTTAGCCTCGGGAATGGGTTGTTTTGACCCAGTGGTTGGGTTGTTTTAAACCAGCAAATGGGTTGTTTTGACCCAACGGTTGGGTTGTTTTAACCCAGCGGTTCGGTTGTTTTGACCCAGCGGTTGGGTTGTTTTAACCCAGGGAATGGGTTGTTTTGACCCAGTGGTTGGGTTGTTTTAATCCAGCGGTTGGGTTGTTTTAACCCAATGAATGGGTTGTTTTGACCCAGCGGTTTGGTTGTTTTAATTCAGCGAATGGGTTATTTTGACCCAGCCTTTGGGTTGTTTTAACCCAGCGAATAGGTTGTTTTGACCCAGCAATAGGGTTATTTTGACCCAGCCTTTGGGTTGTTTTAACCCAGCGAATGGGTTGTTTTGATCCAGCGAATGGGTTATTTTGACCCAGCCTTTGGGTTGTTTTAACCCAGCAAATGGGTTGTTTTGACCCAGCGAATGGGTTATGTTGACCCAGCTTTTGGGTTGTTTTAACCCAGCGAATAGGTTGTTTTGACCCAGCAATAGGGTTATTTTGACCCAGCCTTTGGGTTGTTTTTACCCAGCGGTTGGGTTGTTTTAATCCAGCGGTTGGGTTGTTTTAACCCAACGAATGGGTTGTTTTGACCCAGCAATAGGGTAATTTTGACCCAGCCTTTGGGTTGTTTTAACCCAGCGAATGGGTTGTTTTGATCCAGCAATTGGGTTATTTTAACCCAGCCTTTGGGTTGTTTTAACCCAGCGAATGGGTTATTTTGACCCAGCCTTTGGGTTGTTTTTACCCAGCGGTTGGGTTGTTTTAATCCAGCGGTTGGGTTGTTTTAACCCAACGAATGGGTTGTTTTGACCCAGCAATAGGGTTATTTTGACCCAGCCTTTGGGTTGTTTTAACCCAGCGAATGGGTTGTTTTGATCCAGCAATAGGGTTATTTTAACCCAGCCTTTGGGATGTTTTACGGCACCAGTCGACTCACATTCGGACGTCAGTGCACTGATGTTAACAATGTGAAGTGTAAATGAGCATCTGACTGATGTGCACATCTGCAATGTTTAAAATCACAGCGGCTCGTTCTGATATCGTCTGTTGGCCAAACACAACAACACGATGAAGATCACGGCCCTCAAAAGCTCAACACAGACCCTCATTATCAGGCTGACAAGACGGAACAAGAAACAGGCACATTTGATTGTTTTAACCCAGTGGTTGGGTTATTTTGACCCAGCGGTTGGGCTGTTTGGACCCAGGATTGGGTTGTTTTGACCCAGCGGTTGGGTTGTTTTAACCCAGGGAATAGGTTTTTTTGACCCAGCAATTGGGTTGTTTTAGCCTCGGGAATGGGTTGTTTTGACCCAGTGGTTGGGTTGTTTTAAACCAGCAAATGGGTTGTTTTGACCCAACGGTTGGGTTGTTTTAACCCAGCGGTTCGGTTGTTTTGACCCAGCGGTTGGGTTGTTTTAACCCAGGGAATGGGTTGTTTTGACCCAGTGGTTGGGTTGTTTTAATCCAGCGGTTGGGTTGTTTTAACCCAATGAATGGGTTGTTTTGACCCAGCGGTTTGGTTGTTTTAATTCAGCGAATGGGTTATTTTGACCCAGCCTTTGGGTTGTTTTAACCCAGCGAATAGGTTGTTTTGACCCAGCAATAGGGTTATTTTGACCCAGCCTTTGGGTTGTTTTAACCCAGCGAATGGGTTGTTTTGATCCAGCGAATGGGTTATTTTGACCCAGCCTTTGGGTTGTTTTAACCCAGCAAATGGGTTGTTTTGACCCAGCGAATGGGTTATGTTGACCCAGCTTTTGGGTTGTTTTAACCCAGCGAATAGGTTGTTTTGACCCAGCAATAGGGTTATTTTGACCCAGCCTTTGGGTTGTTTTTACCCAGCGGTTGGGTTGTTTTAATCCAGCGGTTGGGTTGTTTTAACCCAACGAATGGGTTGTTTTGACCCAGCAATAGGGTAATTTTGACCCAGCCTTTGGGTTGTTTTAACCCAGCGAATGGGTTGTTTTGATCCAGCAATTGGGTTATTTTAACCCAGCCTTTGGGTTGTTTTAACCCAGCGAATGGGTTATTTTGACCCAGCCTTTGGGTTGTTTTTACCCAGCGGTTGGGTTGTTTTAATCCAGCGGTTGGGTTGTTTTAACCCAACGAATGGGTTGTTTTGACCCAGCAATAGGGTTATTTTGACCCAGCCTTTGGGTTGTTTTAACCCAGCGAATGGGTTGTTTTGATCCAGCAATAGGGTTATTTTAACCCAGCCTTTGGGATGTTTTACGGCACCAGTCGACTCACATTCGGACGTCAGTGCACTGATGTTAACAATGTGAAGTGTAAATGAGCATCTGACTGATGTGCACATCTGCAATGTTTAAAATCACAGCGGCTCGTTCTGATATCGTCTGTTGGCCAAACACAACAACACGATGAAGATCACGGCCCTCAAAAGCTCAACACAGACCCTCATTATCAGGCTGACAGACGGAACAAGAAACAGGCACATTTGTAGTTCCCATGATGCTCTGCTTCATCACAGATTTCTCGATAGACAGAGTTTAGTTCTTTAATGCTACACGAGCTTCTAATCTCCCCATAAGACGGAACAGCCAGGCTTTGATAGAGCTGTCGCCGTGTTTCTGCTGCGCGTCTTCAAATGAATAAATGATAAAAGCATAAAACTACATAAACGCAAACACATCCGGACAGACGGCCCTCATCTCACACAGGTGGAATCAAAGCTTGAGTCAAATGTTTACACGCGTGTGTGTTTGTGTTTGTCTGTGTGAGCGTGAATGAGCATCAAGTCATGCGGCTTCTCAGCGCTTGTGCGTAATCCCACAAATCTCCATCTTCATTAGACGCGAGGGCTTTGATTTTGTTTTATACTCTGGCAATCCATTTCTTAATCCGCTGGCTGCGTGTGTGTGTGTGTGTGTGTGTGTGTGAAGCTTTTAGACTCCAGAGATTACTCCCTTTTCATGCCAAGTGACGTGTGTTAAAGAGCTTTAAGTTTAAAGGAATGGTTAACATGTGCTAAAACATGTCGTTAAGTCGCAGTTTTGAGATATTTATCTGAATGTTCACGCTGCTCTGTTACACACAGCACACACAACTGAAGTCTTGTAATAACTTGTGAGGAACAGACCCAAATTTAAATCATTACTTACTGAAAAACTTAAGTGCACTTTAGCATAAAAAGAGCACTTAATACTGGAATATAATATATATTTACAGTGCAAAGTACAGTTTTCAGGATCATAATTGCATGTCAATTGCAAATAAATACAAAATTATAAAATTTATATAAAATGTAAAATTAAATAAAAATAAATAAATACCATACAAATTTGATGTAATTTTTTTTGCAGTTGAATGAACATGTATTATGTTTATATAAATTTATATAAAATGCAATTATCCTAATTTTAGAGTGCTTTTTCACCCACTTAAGTACATGTTATTTATATAAAATGTAATATATATATATATATATATATATATATATATATATATATATATATATATATATATATATATATATATATATATATATATATATATATATATATATATATATATATATATATATATATATATATATATATATATATATATATATATATATATATATATTTTTTTTTTTTTTAAATACCAAAATATAATATATATGAAAAAACAATTTTTAAATATATTTTTAAATTGCAAATTGAATGTGTTTTTTTTTTGGCTCATAATTGCATGTCAATTGCAATTAAATGAAAATGTATATAAATTGTAATATAACATTTAAAAAAATGATATACCAAAATAATATATATATATTTTTAAGTGCAAATGTAATGTAATTTTTTTTTGCAATTGAATTAACATGTATTATGTTTACATACATTTATATAAAATGCAATTATCCTAATTTTAGAGTGTTTTCTCATCCACTTAAGTACATCTTTAATTTCGTTAATACTATTGTCTTTGAAAACTATGCTTAAAGTGCACTAACAAGCATTTATGGTAATCTGAAATATACTTTTATGTCATTTATTTTCAAACTTGTATGTCATGTATTTAAATATATCTTTTAATTACACATTGGTAATGATAAAGTTACAGTTTAGTGCATTTAAAATATATTAACTTTAAATGTAATATTGAATAACACACTGCAGTTAAAATTACTGTATAATCAATGTGCTTTAGTAACACATCAAATTAAGTGCACTTTATTAAAGCATGACATAAAATGAGCTTTAAAGTAAAACTCATAAGTGTATTTTTTAATAGAGTGACATTATCAGCATTATCTGTTTGTGGCATTGGATTGACACGAGGATAATTAAATGACAGAGTTTTGTTCTTTAGCTCAGCTGTTGTAAAAATCAAGTGATTTCTCCGTCTCCATCCTCCAGTGTGTGCTATAGCGGGGCAGGCGAGCGGCTGCTGGTTTTCAGGTGGTGGTGGTTTTGTGATGTGGTGGTGGTGTTGTGATGTGGTGGTGGTGTTGTGATGTGGTTGTGGTGTTGTGATGTGGTGGTGGTGTTGTGATGTGGTGGTGGTGTTGTGATGTGGTGGTGGTGTTGTGATGTGGTGGTGGTGTTGACCTGCCCGTGGGCGCTAAAGGTCAGTGTTGCTGCGGTGCCACTGCAATTAAAGTGACCCTTGAGGACGCAGATGCACCTGCACAACACAACACTTTATTTAGGGCAAAGAACTACTGTAATTCAGACTCTGGAGGATTGATGGATGGGTTTATGGATAGATGGATCAGTGGGTGGGTGGATGGATGGATGGGTGTGTGGGTGGGTGGATGGATGAGTGGATGTTTAGATGATAGGAAGGTGGATGGATGGATGGATAGATATAGATGGATGGGTAGGTGGATGGATGGATGGATGAATGGATGTATAGATATAGATGGATGTGTAGATGGATGGATGGATGGATGGATGGATGGATGGGTAGGTGGGTGGGTGGATGGATGGGTGTGTGGGTGAATGGATGGGTGGATGTTTAGATGATAGGTAGGTGGATGATGGATAGATATAGATGGATGGGTAGGTGGATGGATGGATGGATGGATGGATGGATGGATGGGTGAATGGATGTATAGATATAGATGGATGTGTAGATGCATGGATGGATGGATGGATGGATGGATGGGTAGGTGGATGGATGGGTTTATGGATAGATGGATCAGTGGATGGATGGATGGATCGGTGGGTGGATGGATGGGAGTGTGGGTGGATGGATGGGTGAATGTTTAGATGATAGGTAGGTGGATGGATGGATAGATATAGATGGATGGGTAGGTGGATGGATGGATGGATGAATGGATGTATAGATATAGATGGATGTGTAGATGGATGGATTGATGGATGGATGGGTAGGTGGGTGGGTGGGTGGATGGATGGGTGTGTGGGTGGATGGATGGGTGGATGTTTAGATGATAGGTAGGTGGATGGATGGATAGATATAGATAGATGGGTAGGTGGATGGATGGATGGATGGATGAATGGATGTATAGATATAGATGGATGTGTAGATGGATGGATGGATGGATGGATGGATGGGTAGGTGGATGGATGGGTTTATGGATAGATGGATCAGTGGATGGATGGATGGATCGGTGGGTGGATGGATGGATGGATCGGTGGGTGGATGGATGGGAGTGTGGGTGGATGGATGGGTGGATGTTTAGATGATAGGTAGGTGGATGGATGGATAGATATAGATGGATGGGTAGGTGGATGGATGGATGGATGGATAAATGGATGAATGGATGTATAGATATAGATCGATATGTAGATAGATGGATGGATGGATGGATGGGTTTATGGATAGATGGATCGTGGGGGGGTGGGTGGATGGATAGATGGATCGGTGGGGGGGTGGGTGGATGGATAGATGGATCGGTGGGTGGTGGATGGATGGATGGATCGGTGGGTGGGTGGATGGATGGATGGATGGGTGTGTGGGTGGATGTTTAGATGATAGGTAGGTGGATGGATGGATAGATATAGATGGATGGGTAGGTGGATGGATGAATGGATGTATAGATATAGATGGATGTGTAGATGGATGGATGGATGGGTTTATGGATAGATGGATCAGTGGGTGGATGGATGGATCGGTGGGTGGGTGGATGAATGGATGGGTGTGTGGGTGGGTGGATGGATGGATGGATGGACTTGTGGGTGGGTGGGTGGGTGGATGGATGGGTGGATGTTTAGATGATAGGTAGGTGGATGGATGGATAGATATAGATGGATGGGTAGGTGGATGGATGGATGGATGTATAGATATAGATGGATGTGTAGATGGATGGGTAGATGGATGGATGGATGGATGGATGGATGGATGGATGGATGGATGGATGGATGGCTGAATGGATGGATGGCTAGTCTTTTCTTCCATATTGTGACAAGAACAGATGTAGGGGCGGGGCTTGATGCATCTGCACAACCAAACTGTTTATTTAGGGTAAAGAGCTTCTGTAAATCAGACTCTGGTGGCTGCATTGAGGCATTCAAATGTAATCCGAATACATATTTAGTTTCAAGTAGAATCCAGAAACCTAGAAGTCAAGAAGTCATCAACTAATACCTTGTTAGGCTGAAGAATAGAAGACAAGAAGAGCACAAGGGCTATGAATACACAGGGGAGCAAATGAACAAACACAACACCTGGAAACAATCAAGAAGAGATCAGGCAACAGTTCCTCCATCTCAATGAACTGCGATTCAGAAAACAACACCGAAGTAGAACAGAATCCATCCATCCACCTACCCATGCATCCATCCATCCACACATCCATCCACCCATCCACCTACCCATCCCTCTATATCTATCCATCCACCCCATCCATTCATCCACCTACCCATGCATCCATCCATCCACCCATCCATCCACCTACCCATCCATCTATATCTATCCATCCACCCATCCATCCATCTACCCATCCATCTATATCTATCCATCCACCCCGTCCATCCACACATCCATTCATCCACCTACCCATGGATCCATCCACCTACCCATCCATCTAAATCTATCCATCCACCCCATCCATCCACACATCCATCCATCCACCTACCCATCCATCCATCCATGCATCCATCCATCCACCTACCCATCCATCTATATCTATATCTATCCATCCATCCCATCCATCCATCCACCTACCCATCCATCCAGCCATCCATCCATCCATCTACCAATCCATCTATATCTATCCA
>NC_137100.1:66695817-66725817 GCF_949357685.1 Gobio gobio | reverse complement strand
TTTTGTCATGATTTTTATCTCAATTCTCAGTTTTGAATTGTCATAATTATTAGATTTGATCATGATTTCTCTTATAATTTATGAATTCTCATCAATTTTATAATGATAATAATAGAGTTGAAGTATAATAATTTCGAAAAAAACTTTTCGAATTTTTGTCACAATTATGACTTTATCTCATAATTTTGACTTGTGTCAGTTTTGTAATAATAATAATAATAGCGTTAAAGTAATGTCAGCGTTGTGACATTAACGGAATGTCTTTTACCCTTCCCATTTTTGTATGGATATTTCTTGTGTAGATTTTTTGTGTGTGTGTGCGTGCGTGCGTGTGTGTGTGTGTGTGTGATTTAGACAGATGAGTTGTCTCTTTTATTAAAACAGCAGCTCATAAGAGTGATTTGTTGATGAATTGCGCTGCAGTGCTGTGTGTGTGTGTGTGTGTGTGTGTGTGTGTGTGTGTGTGTGTTGTGTAATTTAGTTCAGACACACACACATGACTCATGAGTTCAGTCCTCATCGCTGGATAACACACACACACACACACACACAGAAGCAGTGCTCTCAGCTCACCGGAGCGGTGTGTGTGTGTGTGTGTGTGTGTGTGTCAGGATTCTGGAAGCACTCTGCTCTTTTATTGATGTGTGTGTGTGTGTGTGTGTGTGTGTGTGTGTGTGTGTGTGTGTGTGTGTGTGTGTGTGTGTGTGTGTGTGTGTGTGTGTGTGTGTGTGTGTGTGTGTGTGTGTGTGTGTGATAATCTGAGATGTGAGATCTGCTGGTGAGGAGTGTGAGGGCTGGGAATGAAGAAGCGCTTCCTCCACCACAACCGTGTGCTTTCCTCTGAAATCATGCCTTTAAATCATAATCATGACATAGAAAGTCAAAATTATGAGATATTAGATGGGAAAGTGATGACATACAAATTCAGAAATATGAGATATTAAACAAAAATCTAAATTATGACTCATAACTATGGGTGGAAATAGTCTAAATTGTTTGACTTATTGTGTAAATGTGGACGTTTGCTTCAAGTTTAATGTTTTAATGTTCAAGTTTGGAGTTTAATGTCATAGTTTTGTACATTTTTGTATTTTTTTTACCTCATATCTCATAATTTCAATTTATTTCAATTTTGACTTTTTATCTCATAATTCTGACCTTTTTGTCATAGTTCTGAATAATGTCATAATTGTTACATTTTATCATGATCTCATAATGTTTTACTTGTCAATTTTGACTTTGTATCATAATTATGACTTTTCATCTCATAATTCTGACATTTATGTCATAGTTTTGAATTATGTAAAATTATTACATATTTCTTATAATTTTTTATATATTTTTTGTTTGATAAATATGACTTTTTTTATAATTTCGACTTGTCAAGTTTGGCTTTTTGTCATAATTATGACTTTTTATTTCATAGTTTTGAATTTTTATATCATTATTAAAAATGTTCATGACGTTTTTTTCATGCCATAATTATCACTATTTCATATTTTTGACTTGTCAGTTTTGACTTTTTGTCAAAATCATGACTTTTTATATCATAATTCTGAACTTTATGTCATAGTTTTGACATTTTTGTAATAATAATTACGTCTTCATGATTTTTTTTGACAATTATGACTTTATTTCATAATTCTGAGTTATGTTATATGAATATGAATTTGTGTTATATGTTATATGAATATGTTTTTTCATGTTGAAGTTTTATCTGATATTTTCGACTTCGACTTTTTGTCGAAATCATAAGTTTTTATCTCATAATTCTGACCTTTATGTCATAGTTTTGAATCTGTCATTACATTTATATCATAAGTTGGACTTTTTGTCATGATTGTGCTGAAGTCTCAGAATCTGGTGTGTGTTCAGCGGCTGTGTGTGTGAATGTGAAGGTGTGTGTGTTTTCCCAGCAGAGATTGTGTGTGTGAGAGAGCAGCTGGAGGAACTGATTATCCAGCGCTTTCTGAGGACACTCACAGTAATGTTTCATTCCTGCAACTTTTACTTTCTCCAAATTGCAACGTCATTATTGTTGTTGACGTGTTTCAGACACTACTGTACTTTACTCTGAACACTGCAGTGCATTGTGGGAAACGCGTCAGCTCATTATTCTCTGAAAGCTCTGCACAAAATACATAATATTCCCATGCCATCATTTTCTTAATTAGTATCCATGTGTTAACTAAATATAATTCATTTACAAGAGTTTGAGTTTATATTTTCATACTCTGATGTTGTTTTTTTCTTGTCTAATATCAGTGGAGTTATGAAAACATCTTTAATCTTGCTTTGCAAGTAAACATATCTTGGTTTAGGGATGGTGTGATGTTTTTATTGCATATATTATGATTATTTAGCACACTAATCCAAAGCTTTCAGGGTGTTTTATCTGAAAGCCATAAGTCATATAACACACACACACACACACACACACACACACACACACACACACACACACACACACACACACACACACACACACACACACACACACACACACACACACACACGAGCTGGATGTAACTTGTGTGTCCCTGTGATTACACAACAGAACTCAACAGGAACGCTTGTCCTGTAACATTAATATTCAAAGTCACGCGCCTTTAATAACCGCATCAAAACTTTAGCACAGAAACATCATTTAAATATTGATGGAGCGTTTCATTGTGGAGATGTTTTAGTTGAGCATTGATCTAACGTTGTTCAGAGAACATTCAGAAGTAACGATCTCATAATGTTTGAAGAATCATACAGTGGTTCACGTGTACTTATAACTTCTACAATTATTAGATTTGATTGATTTTTATTGATTTTACTAGAACAGACGAGGAAAACTATCTATTTCTTTCTGTCATGGAATAAAAATTAAATAACTGGGACTTTTTGCCTTATATTTTTTAGGGGTTTTTTTCATTTGCAAGTTTATATTTCACAATTCTGAGAAATAAATTGTTCACATGTACTTGGAACTTCAATTCCATTCCATGCCAATTCCATTCATTCAATTCCATTCCATTCAATTCAATTCAATTCCATTCCATTCCATTCCATTCAATTCCATTCAATTCAATTCAATTCAATTCAATTCAATTCAATTCAATTCAATAAAATTCAACTCAACTCAACTCAACTCAACTCAACTCAACTGAACTGAACTGAACTGAATTGAATTGAATTGAATTGAATTGAATTGAATTGAATTGAATTGAATTCAATTCAATTCAATTCAATTCAATTCAATTCAATTCAATTCAATTCAATTCAATTCAATTCAATTCAATTCAATTCAATTCAATTCAATACCTTTCCATTCCATTCCATTCCATTCCATTGAATCCCAATTCAATTCAATCCCATTCCATTTCAATTCATTTTAATTAAAGTCAATTTCATTCCATTCTATTCCAATTCTATTCAATTCAATTCAATTTATTTCCATTCCATTCCAATTAAATTCCATTCCATTCCATTCCAATTAAATTCCGTTCCATTCCATTCCATTCCAATTTAATCCCATTCCATTTCAATTCATTTTAATTCAAGTCAATTCAACTCCATTCAACTCCATTCTATTCCATTCAATTAAATTAAATTTCATTCCATTCCAATTCCATTCAATTCAATTCCAATTCCAATTCCAATTCCATTCCATTCCATTTCAATTAAATTCCATTCCATTCCAGTTCCATTCCAATTCCAATTCCATTCCATTCCATTCCATTCCATTCCATTCAATAATTCAATTCCAATTCAATTCGATTCCATTTAATTTCATTTCATTCCATTTCCATTTCCATGCAATCATTCAATTCAATTCAATTCAATTCCTTTCCATTCAATTCAATTCAATTCAATTCAATTCAATTCAATTCAATTCAATTCAATAATTAAATTCAATAATTCCATTCCAATTCAATTCCATTCCATTCCATTCCATTCCATTCCATTCCATTCCAATTCCATTTAATCCCATTCCAATTCAATTAATTTCAATTCAACTCCATTCTATTCCATTCCAATTCCATTTAATACTAATTCAATTAAATCCCATTCCAATTCAATTAATTTCAATTAAATCCCATTCCAATCAATTCAAATCAATTCAATTCAATTCTATTCTATTCTATTCTATTCTATTCTATTCTATTCTATTCTATTCTATTCTATTCTATTCTATTAAATTCCAATTCAATTCAATTCAATTCCAATCCAATCCAATTCAATTCAATTCAATTCAATTCAATTCAATTCAATTCAATAAAATTCAATTCAATTCAATTCAATTCAATTCAATTCAATTCAATTCAATTCAATTCATTACCTTTCCTTTCCATTCCATTCCATTCCAATTAAATTCCATTCCATTGAATCCCAATTCAATTCAATCCCATTCCATTTCAATTCATTTTAATTAAAGTCAATTTCATTCCATTCTATTCCAATTCTATTCAATTCAATTAAATTTCTTTCCATTCCATTCCAATTAAATTCCATTCCATTCCATTCCAATTAAATTCCGTTCCATTCCATTCCATTCCAATTTAATCCCATTCCATTTCAATTCATTTTAATTCAAGTCAATTCAACTCCATTCAACTCCATTCTATTCCATTCAATTAAAGTAAATTTCATTCCTTTCCAATTCCATTCAATTCGATTCCAATTCCATTCCATTCCATTTCAATTAAATTCCATTCCATTCCAGTTCCATTCCAATTCCAATTCCAATTCCATTCCATTCCATTCCATTCCATTCCATTCAATAATTCAATTCCAATTCAATTCGATTCCATTTCATTTCATTTCATTCCATTTCCATGCAATCATTCAATTCAATTCAATTCAATTCAATTCCTTTCCATTCAATTCAATTCAATTCAATTCAATTCAATTCAATTCAATTCAATTCAATTCAATTCAATAATTAAATTCAATAATTCCATTCCAATTCAATTCCATTCCATTCCATTCCATTCCAATTCCATTTAATCCCATTCCAATTCAATTAATTTCAATTCAACTCCAATCTATTCCATTCCAATTCCATTTAATACCAATTCAATTAAATCCCATTCCAATTCAATTAATTTCAATTAAATCCCATTCCAATCAATTCAATTCAATTCAATTCAATTCAATTCTATTCTATTCTATTCTATTCTATTCTATTCTATTCTATTCTATTCTATTAAATTCCAATTCAATTCAATTCAATTCAATTCAATTCAATTCAATTCAATTCAATTCCAATCCAATCCAATCCAATTCAATTCAATTCAATTCAATCCAATCCAATTCAATTCAATTCAATTCAATTCAATCCCATTCACATTTAATTCAAATTAAATGGGAAAAAATTTAATTAAAAAAAAATTTATTTAATTTAATATTATTTTTATATGATCTTATTTTGAGACCAGGCAAGGAAAACGATGGAGGCTTGTTTCCACCATGAAATAAAAAAATCAAAAAGTTAATTGCGACTTTTTATATCTCACAATTTATATTTTACAATTGATGAATATTAAATGTTCAGTACATTTATGAAGTGTCTTGCAATTGTCAGATAGAAACTCAGAATTTCGAGAAATAAAGTCTTGAAAGATATAAGTAATAACTCACATTTGCAAGAAATACACATTTTATTCTGTGGCGGAGACGAGTTTCCATAGAGTTCAGGAGCCAGGAGCAGATCCTCAGGCTGGCCCACACTAGCCTTTCCCAGAGGAGAGGAGCGCTGCTCATTAAACAACCCTCAGGAATTAGGGAAGCTCAATCTGAACGAATTGTTGTCGCCATTAATAAAATTGTCTTGCGATCCTCGGCCTCCGTCCGGCGCAGGTAATAATCCTGATGGGAATATTGAAGGAGGATCAGCCGTTTGAAGAAATCTGTAAACAAGATGAAGATTCGCCTGTGCAATTTCCTCAATGACTTCATTTCCTGAAGCTCTAATGGAGGAGGAGCTGCCTCAAGCCCAGAGATGCTCAGCTCACACACGGGAAGTCACTGAAGGGCTGACATGAAAAGCTAATGTTGAACTGAAAGTTAAATAAATAAATACATTTGCATGCAAAATGAATCCAAATAATACAGAAATTGTAATATAGTGATTTAATTCAACAATATAGTCTGTTGCGCTGCGTGTTTCAGAGTGAAGAGCGAAACTGTGTTCATTAACACGCGTTCAGTTACTATCTATCTATCTATCTATCTATCTATCTATCTATCTATCTATCTATCTATCTATCTATCTATCTATCTATCTATCTATCTATCTATCTATCTATCTATCTATCTATCTATGTCTGTCTGTCTGTCTGTCTGTCTGTCTATCTATCTATATCATTCCATTCATCATCCATCGTTGTATATCGTTCTATCCATCCATCCATCCATCCATCCATCTATTGTTGTATATCGTTCTATCCATCCATCTATCCATCGTTGTATATTGTTCTATCCATCCATCCATCCATCCATCCATCCATCATTGTATATCGTTCCATCCAACCAACCATCCGTCCATCATTGTATATCATTCTATCATCCATCCATTCATCCATCATTGTATATCGTTTATCCATCCATCTATCCATCGTTCTATATCATTCAATCATCTATCCATCCATCCATCATTGTATATAATTCTTTCATCCATCCATCCATCCATCTTTGTATATCGTTCTATCCTCCATCCATTCATCCATCATTGTATATCGTTCTATCCATTCATCTATCCATCCCTCCATCATTGTATATCATTCTATCATCCATCCATTCATCCATCATTGTATATCGTTCCATCCATCCATCCATTCATCCATCATTGTATGTTCCATCCATCCATTTATCCATCATTGTATTTCGTTCAATCATCTATCATCTATCCATCCAATTCATCCATCCATCCATTGTTGTATATCATTCAATCCATCCATCCATCCATCGTTGTATATCATTCAATCCATCCATCCATCCATCCATCTTTCCATCCATCCATCCATCCATCCATCCATCCATCCATCCATCCATCGTTGTATATCGTTCAATCATCTATCCATCCAATTCATCCATCCATCCATCGTTGTATATCATTCAATCATCTATCCATCCAATTCATCCATCCATTATCCATCGTTGTATATCATTCAATCATCTATCCATCCAATTCATCCATCCATTATCCATCGTTGTATATCATTCAATCATCTATCCATCCAATTCATCCATCCATTATCCATCGTTGTATGTCGTTCAATCCATCCATCCATCCATCCATCCATCCATCCATCCATCCATCTATCCATCCATCATTGTATATCTTTCCATTCGTCCATCCATCCATCCTTCCTTCTAATATTTAGTTTATTTGTATGGTCATCTTTAACCAACAGCAGAGAACTATGAGTGTGTGAATGTGCCCTTTAAATGATTGAAATACTAATGTAAAATCTCTGGGTGTGCTTCAAGTAAATATTAAATTTTTTTTACAAAACCTTTAGCAGAATATCCATGCTTCTCTTCGCTTTCCTCGTAGGTAAAAGAGCAGCGTGAACATTCTGCTAAACGTCTGCTTTTGTGCTCCACAGAAGAAAGCGAGTCATTCGGGTCATGAAATATTGACAGCTCTTTTACGTTTGGCTGAACGAACCTTTTAAAGGGATGTTTTTGAAGGTCTGGAGATGAAGGTCTTTACAGGTCAGTGGAGTTTAGAGGACTCTTTCTGTCTCTCTGTACGTCCTGTTTCAGAATAATGAGCTGGTGGCTATTTTAAAAGTTCAGCATTACAGTGTTTCAGAAACAGCCTCTAAGGGTTGAGGATGAAATGTGACATTTTGTGTTTGACACGCAGGCTCTCTGGTGTCTTTGTCAGTGGCTGTAAAAGTGCAGGATGTCTTCGCTGTTGTTGTAGCGTTTCATCAAACACACATCTCTGTTTTTAAAGCAGATTTATGCGGTGGTTAGTTCTGGTCCACTGATAGAGTTGGGTAAGCGGCGATCAGCACTGGAGCGTTTCACTGTTTGCTTCACTCTGCTGGTCTGTGGCCGGTGCGTTTTTTCACAATATCGTGTCTGAAACGTCAGTTACTCCATATTAGGACAAAAGAGGTCAACCAGTCAAAACTACACTCTAAATAAAAAAGGTTCTATATGGCACCAAAAATGGTTCTTGGCTCGTAATCATAGGGGAACCTTTTTTAGTGCTATATAGCACCAATTTTGGTGCTTCAGTGGTTCTTCAGAGGTTCTTCACTGGTTCTTTGACTAAGGTACTATACACTCACCTAAAGGATTATTAGGAACACACACTAATACTGTGTTTGACCCCCTTTTGCCTTCAGAACTGCCTTAATTCTATGTGGCATTGATTCTACAAGGTGCTGAAAGCATTCTTTAGAAATGTTGGCCCATATTGATAGGAGAGCATCTTGCAGTTGATGGAGATTTGTGGGATGCACATCCAGGGCATGAAGCTCCCGTTCCACCACATCCCAAAGATGCTCTATTGGGTTGAGATCTGGTGACTGTGGGGGCCATTTTAGTCCAGTGAACTCATTGTCATGTTCAAGAAACCAATTTGAAATGATTGGAGCTTTGTGACGGTGCATTATCCTGCTGGAAGTAGCCATCAGAGGATGGGGACATGGTGCTCATAAAGGGATGGACATGGGCAGAAACAATGCTCAGGTAGGCCGTGGCATTTAAACGATGCCCAATTGGCACTAAGGGGCCTAAAGTGTGCCAAGAAAACATCCCCCACACCATTACACCACCACCACCAGCCTGCACAGTGGTAACAAGGCATGATGGATCCATGTTCTCATTCAGTTTACGCCAAATTCTGACTCTACCATCTGAATGTCTCAACAGAAATCCAGACTCATCAGACCAGGCAACATTTTTCCAGTCTTCAACTGTCCAATTTTGGTGAGCTTGTGCAAATTGTAGCCTCTTTTTCCTATTTTTAGTGGAGATGAGTGGTACCCGGTGGGGTCTTCTGCTGTTGTAGCCCATCCGCCTCAAGGTTGTGTGTGTTGTGGCTTCACAAATGCTTTGCTGCAGACCTCGGTTGTAACGAGTGGTTATTTCAGTCAAAGTTGCTCTTCTATCAGCTTGAATCAGTCGGCCCATTCTCCTCTGACCTCTAGCATCAACAAGGCATTTTCGCCCACAGGACTGCCGCATACTGGATGTTTTTCCCTTTTCACACCATTCTTTGTAAACCCTAGAAATGGTTGTGCGTGAAAATCCCAGTAACTGAGCAGATTGTGAAATACTCAGACCGGCCCATCTGGCACCAACAACCATGCCACGCTCAACATTGCTTAAATCTCCTTTCTTTCCCATTCTGACATTCAGTTTGGAGTTCAGGAGATTGTCTTGACCAGGACCACACCCCTAAATGCATTGAAGAAACTGCCATGTGATTTGTTGATTAGATAATTGCATTAATGAGATGTTGAACAGGTGTTCCTAATAATCCTTTAGGTGAGTGTATAGCACCTCTGAAGAACCGCTGAAGTAACAAAATTGGTGCTATATAGCACTAAAAAAAGGTTTCCCTAGGATTACGAGCCGAGAACCATTTTTGGTGCCATATAGAACCTTTTATTTTAGAGTGTATTATCACTGACCCAAACAAAATACATTAATTTATACCAAGAAAGTTGGTATTTTATACCTTTGCAGCTTTAACAGCTTCAGCTCTTCTGGGAAGGCTTTCCACGAGGTTTAGGAGTGTGTTTATGGGAAATCTTCTAAAAGCGCATTTGTGAGTTCAAGTTCAAGTTCAGGTTTATTTATAAAGCACATTTAAGAACGTCCGCAGGCTGACCAAAGTGCTGTACAACAGTAAAATACAAGTGAAAACAAGTATAAACATAAAAAAAGTTTATAAAAGTAGTAATGTGAGAGATAAAAATTAAAACAACTTATAAGTTAAAAGCCAAAGAGAACAAGTGGGTTTTTAGACTGGATTTGAACTCAGATAGAGTGGCCACAGTTTTAATTGAGAGCGGAAGATTGTTCCATAATGTGGGTCCAATAACTTCGAAAGCCCTATTTCCCCTTGTCTTTAAGCGAGCTCTGAGGATCTTAAGAAGGAATTTGCCGTCCGATCGAAGTCCTCTGGCCGGAGTGTGGGGGTGTATTAGGTTAGTCAGATAGAGAGGTGCCAGGTTGTTTAGGGATTTGTATACTAATAATAATATTTTAAACTCAATTCTGAACTAGTGTAGGGATATCAGAAGCACATTTTTCTTTCCCTTGAGGAACCCAACTGCAGCATTCTGAACAAGTTGCAATCGAGAAATTTGTGACTTAGAAATGCCGTAATAGAGTGAGTTGCAATAGTCCAGCCGAGATGTAATGAGGGCAATCTTTAGCAAGTCTTCGGAAAGAAAAGATTTAATTTTTGAAAGTGAACGAATATAGAAAAAACTTGAGCCTACAACAGAGCTAATTTGTTTATCGAATTTCAGGCAGTTGTTGATTACACACCCAGATTTCTCATTTGTGAGGTCAGGCACTGATGTTGGACTGTTCTATCGGGTTGAGGTCAGGACTCCAGTTCCTCCACACCAAACTCCTCATCATGTCTTTATGGAGACGCTTTGTGCACTGGTCAGTCATGCTGGGACAGGAAGGGGCCGTCCCCAAACTGATCCCACAAAGTTGGGAGCATGAAATTGTCCAAAATGTCTTGGTGAAGCATTAAGAGTTCCTTTCACTGGAGCTAAGGGGCCAAATGACAAAGTCGAAACTGACATGAGTCAAAAATATGAGATAAAACATAATAATTACATTAATTCAAAACTAGAACATAACTCAGAATTATGAAATAAAAAGTTGTAATTGTGACAAAATTGAGTCAAAAATATAAGATGAAATCATAATTGTCAAACAAAATCATGAAAATGTAATCATTACAAAAATGTAAAAACTATGACATAAAAAGGTCAGAATTATGAGATAAAAAGTCATGATTTTGACAAAAAGTCAAAACTGACGAGACAATAATTATGTCATGATAAAATATCATGAAAAAATGTAATAATGACATAAAAATTAAAAACTATGAAATAAAAAGTCATAATTATGGCAAAAAAGCCAAACTTGACAAGTCGAAATTATTAAAAAATCATATTTATCACAAAAAATATCTATTAAAACAATAATAAATATGTAATAATTTGACATAATTCAAAGCTATGACATAAAGGTCAGAATTTCTTCATAATCATGAAGAAAAAAATCCAAATTGACAAGTAAAAATTATAAGAAAGTCATATTTATTTAAAAGAAAGTCAAAACTGTCGAGTCAAAAATAGGAGAAAGTGATAATTACGGCATCAAAAAACGTCATGAACAATTATAATAATGATAATTATTGTTCTAGAGTCCAGTGGCGGCGCGCTTTACCCCACTGCATCCCACGCTTTGCATTGCACTTGGTGATGTAAGGCTTGGATGAGCGGCTCGGCCATGGAAACCCATTCCCAATACTTTTGCCAATATAGTGTATTATAATGCACCATAATTGTATGTAATTTCAAATGATTCAATTTTGTTGATCAAAGCAGAATTTATCATCATTACTCCAGTCTTCAGTGTCACATGATCCTTCAGAAATCATTCTCATATGATAGATTGAAATAGAATCATTACTTTATAAATGCCACTTTTGATCAATTTAATGTGTCCTTGTTGAATAAAAGTACAAATTTCTTTAAAAAAACAACTCAAACCTATATGTAGTATTGTTGTCATGTTCTCCACTAAAATATCAAGCGGGCAAGAGAGAGAGAGAAATAATTTTTCATACTGTCAAATATGTTTTCTTACAAGTCTGATTGTACGGAATATACTGATTAAACGCAGCCCGATCAGAGCCATGATCGTGTCTGCAATATTGCTTAAATATTTGCACAGCTTCCAAATGTTTCACAGTAGAGGCAGTTTGGCTCGCAGTCTTTTTGTTCCTTTCCGTCTTGTTCTCGTTCAGAGAAGTGACTTTGCCTCGGGATATCTGACGGAGCGTGATAATGACATGCTGTTACATTTCCAAGCGCAATAAAATCAACTTTGCCATCGTGTCGACATCACAGACGTGTGTTAATCAGCCGCTCCTGCGGGATCTTTGATTTTCTTATTCGGGAATGAATGTTGAGCAGTTTGGGAGGGAATTGCTGTGTTGCTCCACGGCCACATTGAGCCCATCGTGTCTGTGTCTCGGCCAGATTAGGCTGTAATTGTGCCCTGGAACGCAGTCAGAACAGGCTGACCTTCAGCGCACGATGCCCCCGGCGAGCCTTTGCTTTATTACTGAAGCGTGTGTTTCACTAGTGTAAAGGTGGACGGCGCTGGTGTCACAAACTGCGACTGAGAAACACGTATGAAGGAAAAACATTCACCAAAACTCTCACATTCATGACCAGTGTTGTAAGTAACTACCAGTGTACACTCGAAAAAAATGCTGGGTTAAAAACAACCCAAGTTGGGTTGAAAATGGACTAACCCAGCAATTGGGTTGTTTTAACCCAGTGATTGGGTCGTTCTAACCCAGAAGTTGGGTTAAATGTTTGCTTAAAACAACCCGAATGCTGGGTTAGTCCATATTCAACCCAACTTGGGTTATTTTTAACCCAGCATTTTTTAGAGTGTAACAAGTAACTTGACTTACGTAATTATATTACTTTTTTCCAAGTAACGCATACTTGCAGCTCTCAAGGTTAACTAATCGTGAAAAGTGTTGATTATGTACTCTAAAAATGCTGGGTTTAAAATAACCCAAGTTGGTTTGAAAATTGACTAACCCAGCAATTGGGTTGTTTTAACCAAGCGGTTGGGTAAAATGTTTGCTTAAAACAACCCAATTGCTGGGTTAGTCCATTTTCAACCCAGCTTGGGTTATTTTTAACCCAGCATTTTTTAGAGTGTAGCATTATATTTAGATCTATGGCATTATATTCATATCGTGGCATGAAAGGTTGCAGTGATGAGCATTGTAGCCGATCGCAGACATGTTGAGCGCATGAATGCAGTGATCCTGTTTCGCTCTTCTCTCCTCGTCATCTCACTAACACTCCAGTGGGCGGGGCCAAAGTGGCGATGGTGAAATAGGCGTTGATCTTCTTCTGAGGCGGTCTCAATGAGTCGTTCTCTGGGCTTGGATACAATAAAAGGACGTTTTCAGTTCTGAAATGTACAGGATATTCTTATGATATGATGATCTCTTATATTTTAAAAGCTCAAGGAAAATTTGATTTCTCATTCATTATCCTTCCTGTATTTATAGCCCTGTGGTTGTTACGTTCTTTGTCTGATCTTGTCTCTTTTAGTTGGTTGTTCTGTTCATGTGTTTGATCCCAGAATCTCCTGAGAACCTTAGTTGATTTTTAATTTGTAAAGATCAGTGTTGGGGGTAATGCATTACAAGTAACTTGAGTTACGTAATAATATGACTTTTTCCAAGTAACTAGTAAAGTAACGCATTACTTTTCAAATTTACAACCAAATATCTGAGTTACTTTTTCACTTTAATTTGACTGACAGCTCTCCTGTCCCCATGTTGAGAAGAATAAGTGCAGAGGTGTGTGTGTGTGTGTGTGTGTGTAAACATGATGGTTATTGTAGTTCCAGACTAAATGTGAGCATTTATTTATCTCACTTGCACAATAAAGATTCTGTAAAATCAGAGTACTATACAAACCTCCAATAATTAAATGATAAATAAAACAACTATTTGTATGCATAATCTACCTTTATATTTAAGTTACCAATGTCTTGCTGCTGACCTTTGATGATGAAAATTACTAGACTTGTTGTTTTTATTGGTAAAACTTTTTTCTCCTGCATCATATTCTCCCATTATCCAGAGCTGCGCCCTCTACTGATCATGCGTGAATTTGCATTTTTACCTCAGCCTGGGGCTTATCATTTAAATTTTGGTATGAAGAGGTCTTTACTGTTGCACAAAAATATAACTTTTTTGTTATAAACAAAAGCAAGCCCAGCGCAGGTGAGAAAAAGTAACGCAAAAGTAACGTAATGCATTACTTTTCTTAATAAGTAACTAAGTAACTCAATTAGTTACTTTTTAATGGAGTAACGCAATATTGTAATGCATTACTTTTCAAAGTAACTTTCCCCAACACTGTAAATCTCTGTAAAGTTTGCAATGAATATCACTGTGCAATCCATGTTTTCAATGTATTTATAGGTTGTAAATCCATTAGTTCACCATTAAGGGTTGCACAAGTCCCTAAACCAAACATTTGTTTTTCAAACACTGTAATGTGAGATAGTGGTCCAGTGGATTAAACCATGGAACTGATATGCAGAAGGTTGCTGGTTCGATCCCAGCGGTCACCACCAGTGTGTCCTTGAGCAAGGCTCTTTACTCCATGTAGCTCCAGGGGGATTGTCCCTGTAATAAGGGCAATTTTGGATAAAAGCGTCTGCCAAATGTATAAATGTAAATGTAATGTTCTTTGAATTGGACAGGAAAAACATAGACGGCTGAGCATAATGATTGAATTGTTTGAAGATTCTAGTTAATTTTACAACACAGAAAGCGTTTTTTCTCGCCATTGCCGATATGACTGCTGTGCATGACGAATACATGTATTGTAGAAATATAGTGTGCCAAGACCAAAGCCGGTGGAAGCAGACGAATGAGAATGCTAATTTTCCACCTGAGAAGCATGACGGATTGATTCAACAGTCCACGTTCATTCGAGGCAGCTTGCCAGCACATGTTCTCCTGCACTCCCTGTTGGGCGGTCAAAATGTGGCGTGTGTTAGAGCTATCCCAGAATCCCTCAGTCAGTGATAACAGCATGGCCTGCGGATCTGGCTGTTCAAGCAGCCCGTCCGGTGAATGGAGAGGCCAGAGGAGGGCGAACGGCTGGCCGGAGAGATCATTCCTGCCCCAAAGACAGGGAGATGCAGACCGGCGCAGAATCCCACTGTTGGAGAGCAGAACTGAGACCCGGTCCAGACCCGCCGGGGGTTTACAGGCCTGGCCTGAGGTCCAGAGAGCGACGGAGAGCAGGTTGTGAGTGAGATTTGGTGCACAGCAGTTTTTAAAGAGGAAAATTTACTTAAAAGTCAGCATGTGCTAGTCTTTTCTTCTCTATTGTGCTGAGTGAATCGCTTCACAAACAAGAACAAATGTAGGGCGGGGCTTGATTTTCACTGCAAAAAATGCTGTTCTTACGTAGTAATTTTGTCTTGTTTCTAGTCTAAATATCTAACAATTCTTAAATTAAGATGCATTTACTAGATAAGTAAAATGACATAAGATATTTTTTATTGTTTTCTTGAAAATAAAATCAAAATTAAGTTAGTTTTTGCTTAAAACAAGCTAAATTATCTGCCACTGGTGTGAGAAAAATAATCCTGTTTCTTGTCTCTTTCCCAAACAGAAATACGATTATTTTTCTCACCCCATTGGCAGATAATTTAGCTTGTTTTAGGCAAAAACTCACTTCATTTGGATTTTTTTCCCCCAGAAAACAAGAAAAAATATCTTATGTCATTTTACTTATCTAGTTAATGCATCTTGATTTAATAATTTTTAGATATTTGGACTGGAAACAAGAAAAAAACTAAACAAAATAAGGAGCATTTTTTGCAGTGTTGTCTATGGGGAATTGATTGGATGGTTGTGGTTTGCTATTGGTGGAGCTCATGTGAGTGACAGGTGGCCCCGCCCTCGTCATCAGATACGAGATGAAGTTATTCTGATTCAAGAGTAGTTACAAACCAACATAATACTAACACATTTAATCATGTTAAACTTGACATGAAATAGATTTGAGTGACATGCTTCACAAACAAGAACAAATGTAGGGCGGGGCTTGATTGTGTCTGTGGGGAATTGATTGGATGGTTGCGGTTTGCTATTGGTGGATCTCATGTGAGTGACAGGTGGCCCCACCCTCATCATCAGAGACGAGATGAAGTTATTCTGATTCAAGATCACCAGGAACATTAATAAAAATAAATATGAATTGTTTGGTGGCTTTAAATCCCTCTGCAACCGGTGAAATAAGAACATTAGATAAGCAGACAGAACTAATGCTTTAATGAGGTATGAAAATATAGCAATATTATAATTTAGAATGTAGTGTGATGTCATTAGACTAGTTCACTTAAACATTCAATCTCAATCATGCTAACGAATCTAATTTCAGATATACATGAGATTTTAATATGGGTTTTTAGGGGCACGTTCTGTTTCTATAACGGTATGGATCCACACAAAAAAAGGACTTGACTTGAACAGACACAGAACTCACCAACAGCGGTACGGGGAATAATACTAGACAAGGGAAAAAGGCAAACATGAGGGCTTAAATACACAAGGACTAATGACTAAACAAGACACACCTGTGACCAATCAAGACAATGAACCAATGACAACATAGTACACATGACAAGGGATCACATGAAACAGAAAACCTAAATGTGACATGAAACAAAACCAGAACACTATACATTAACGTTTCATTGACTTATTTATATGCATATAAATGTGGGAGAGCCGAAACATTGAAAAGTTCAGGTTTGCTGAACTTTGACATGCGGATGTGTATCGTGATCAATAGAAGTGATCATCACAGCATGACCCTCTAGCTGAATTAAAAGAACACAAATGTAAAGTTTGCAAAAAAAGTGGAGATTGTACATCTTTACATGTTGAATATATGCCTCAGAGCGTGTCGTCATATCAGGACAGTTGCAGTTGCAGTGCAAATTCCACATTTTCAAAGTCTGTTAAAAGTTAAGCAAACATTCAATGTTTCATAAGGGACGTTCGCACCGGGTTTGGTTATACGTTTCCTGGTTGCAATAGCACCGCCAGTAGGAGCTTTGACACTTTTTGCCGCCATTTTTATCCAGCCACTCGGGTTGTTGTGCGTGACTTATATTTATTTCATTTATTTTGATGGCGCTGAGAATTCTCTGTCTTTGTTAGTTAACGATATATTTAACAATAATATGTCCATTCAACAAAGAAAGTAAATGGTATATGGAAAAATTGTATTGTATTTCCAGTGTGTTTGATGCTCACTGTCGCTAGCGGAGCATAATCACGTTTTGACGTGGTCCGTTCAAAGTCGCGCTGGATTTCCTCCATAGTGTAAAGGTCGAAAAGTGCCTGGACTTCGGACTTCTATCGCTGTTTTACATGTTTGTGGAGTAAATTTATAGGCTATAATCCCTACTCTGAACACCCCCAAAACAAAAATTTACAAAAAAAAGCTAATATTCCACCACCTGCGTGACATCATTAACCAACGTGGTTGAATGACAGATTTGTGACAATACAGTTTTGGGAAACAGTTTTGACTAGCTAGTTGATTTCTTCAACGATGCATTGTACTATGGTAGTTAAGCAGCGAGTTATGTCATTTTTTGGGAAACGCACCCCAATCAACCCAACCCAGCCAATCAACCAAACCAACCAACCAAATAAACCAACTAACCCAACCAATCAACCAAACCAACCAACCAACAAAGTAACTAACTAACCGACCAACAAACAAACCAAACCAACCAACTGAACCAACCAAGCAACCAACCAAACCAACAAACAACCAACCAAACCAAACCAACCAACCCACCAACCCAACCAATCAACCAACCAAGCAACCAACCAAGCAACCAACCAACCAACCAACCAACCAATCAAAGCAGCCAACCAACCAAGCAACCAAGCAACCAACCAACCCAAGCAACCAAGCAAAACAACCAACCAACCAACCAACCAATCTAAACCTATAATCCCTACTCTGAACACCCCCAAAACAAAAATGTACAAAAAAAAGCTAATATTCCACCACCTGACATCATTTACCAACGTGGTTGAATGACAGATTTGTGACAATACAGTTTCGGGAAACAGTTTTGACTAGCTAGTTGATTTCTTCAACGATGCATTGTACTATGGTAGTTAAGCAGCGAGTTATGTCAATTTTTGGGAAACGCACCCCAGTCAACCCAACCCTGCCAATCAACCAAACCAACCAACCAATCAACCAACTAACCCAACCAACCAATCAACCAAACCAACCAACCAATCAATCCAACCAAGCAACCAACAAGTAACTAACTAACCAACCAACAAACCAACCAACCAACCAACTGAACCAACCAACCAATCGAACCAACCAACCAACCAACTGAACCAACCAACCAACCAATCAAACCAACCAAGCAACCAACAAACAAAACAACCGAACCAAGCAAACCAACCAACCAATCCAAACCTATAATCCCTACTCTGAACACCCCCAAAACAAAAATGTACTAAAATCGTTCCCAGTTATGGGAACTACTATATGAAAATGTTCCTCTGGTTCAAAAGCCTGTATATTTTTCAGGTCACAGAAACACTGATTGAAACCTTTAACACCTTCACAAATGGAAAGAGCTGCGGATATGTCCAGTCCCATTTCACATTAACACTGTTAATGCATATTGAAACTATTCTTCAGAAAATGTAGCTCATAAATGGGATATGGCAATAAAAGCAGAAGCACTCGTACACCTGCTGGCAGTGGCCACAGTTGCAAATAAATGAGAAACATCACTGCTGGGATTTTACAATGCATTATTTTTAAAGTATTGGTATATTGATTTTTCCTTCCTTTTTTCCTGTAAAAGTTTCTAGATGATTGGAGGCTTTATAGATTTGGTTCCTCAGAAGTTATTTGTAGTAGTGTTATGGAGGAGAGAATGTGCTGACTTTTTTTTTTCTATTGCATAACTTTTGATATTTCAATATCCTTTTTACCTTCAACCAGAAGCCACAATAAATTCACCCTGAAGGCACAGTTGAGTAAGGTATTGAATCATACTACCTTGAATTTGCTCGTTTGTGGTCAGGAACCACACTAACTCTAAGGCCAATTTCACTTGCAAATATTAGGGTTAATGGGGATGTGGGTAAAAAGACAACAAAACTGAAATAAATTAAAGCAAAACTACAGCATATAAGCAAATTACCTAGACATTATGTAGTCATGAATATCAAACAGAGGGGAAATGTGTTCCTGTGTTGAAAATAATGTGAAACGACTGATGAGAAGGTTAATGTGTCAATCTTCACAGTGTGACATTGATTCTCTCACTTAATTTAGGGTAAATACATGAAGGGACAACTGTCAAAATGTGTGTATTTTATTAACTTATTCATGACATCAGCAGTTAAAAACATTCCACAGCACAGCATGACTTTTCTTAAGAAAAATACATAAACCAACCATGAGCAAAATAAATATTCATACTTTGTGAATATGAGTAAAATCATCTACAGCCTACACATGCAGCTCTCAGCTAAGGCGATATATTATAACTGAAACGGATCTTCATAAGTGACTGATTTGGAACGCTGTACATCGCCAGCAACATGGCTACCACACAAATAGAGCATGTGAGAATTGACTCACAATCGATTTATTGTATAAGCCACAACAGATGGTTGTGTTTGCATATTCCAGAATTACTAATTATAAGATGGAAAAAGTTACACTTATTTGGTTTCCACTCTCTGTGAGTGAAGCTTAGAAAATCAGGAAAAAAAATATTTTACACAAAGAAAATAAAGCCTATTTTTGGACCATTAAGGTTTTTGGATTGTAAAATTCTCATCATTACTTTCACAATAACTGGTACTACAATCAACCAACCCAAACATCCAACCCAACCAACTAACCAGTCAACCAAACCATATAACTGAATCTGAAAAAAAAAACCGAAGTAAAATGAGAATTAGTCCCATGTTTATAATTTATAGCAAAAAACAAAGCATTAATTAGATTTCAAATTGATTAATTAAAATAAGCTAATACTCAGCTAAGCAACCAACCAACCAACCAAGCAACCAACCAACCCAACCAACCCAAGCAACCAAGCAACCAAGCAAACCAACCAACCAACCAATCTAAACCTATAATCCCTACTCTGAAAAACTTTTTGAAAAAATGTACAAAAAAAAGCTAATATTCCACCACCTGACATCATTAACCAACGTGGTTGAATTACAGATTTGTGACAGTATGGTTTCGGGAAACAGTTTTGACTAGCTAGTTGATTTCTTCAACGATGCATTGTACTATGTAGCAGCGAGTTATGTCATTGTTTGGGAAACGCACCCCAGTCAACCCAACCCAGCCAATCAACCAAACCAAGCAACCAATCAAACCAAGCAACCAATCAAACCAAGCAACCAATCAAGCCAACCAATCAACCAACTAACCCAATCAACCAATCCAATCAATCAAACCAACCAACCAATCCAACCAATCCAACCAAGCAACCAACCAACTGACCAACAAACCAACCAACCAACCGAACCAACCAACCAAGCAACCAACCAATCAAACCAACCAACCAACCAACCAACCAACCAAGCAACCAACCAATCAAACCAACCAACCAACCAACCAACCAACCAATCCAACCAAGCAACCAACTAACCAACCAACAAACAAACCAACCCAACCAAGCAACCAATCAAACCAACCAAACCCAACCCAACCCAACCAAACCAACAAACAACCAAGAAACCAACGAACCAACAAATTAACAAACCAACCAAGCAACCAAGCAAGCAACCCACCAAACCAAACCAACCAACCAATAAAACCAATCAACTGAACCAACCAAGCAACCAACCATCCAATCAAACGAACCAAGCAACCAACCAACCAACCAACCACACCAACCAACCAATCAAACCAACCTTCTGAACCAACCCTACCAACCAACCAATCAAACAAACCAACCGACCAACCAATCAAACCAACCAACCAAACCAAGCAACCAACCAACTGAACCAACCAAACAATCAAACCAAACAATCAAACCAACCAACTGAACCAAGCAACCAACTATTCAACCAATCAAACAAACCAGCCAACCAATCAAACCAACCAAGCAACCATCCAATCAAACGAACCAACCAACCAACCAATCAAACCAACCTTCTGAACCAACCCTACCAAGCAACCAACCAAACAAACCAACCGACCAACCAATCAAACCAACCAACCAACCAAACCAAGCAACCATCCAATCAAACCAACCAACTGAACCAACCAAGCAACCAAACAATCAAACCAACCAACTGAACCAACCAAGCAACCAACCAACTGAACCAACCAAGCAACCAAACAAACAATCAAACCAACCAACTGAACCAACCAACCAACCATTCAACCAATCAAACAAACCAGCCAACCAATCAAACCAACCAAGCAACCAACTAATCAAACAAACCAACCAACTGAACCAACCAACCAAGCAACCAACCAATCAAACCAACCAACTGAACCAAGCAACCAACCAAGCAACCAACCAAGCAACCAATCAAACCAACCAACCAACCAACCAACCAACCAAACCAACCAACCAAACCAACCATTCAACCAACCAATCAAACAAACCAACCAACCAACCAACCAACCAACCAATCAAACCAACCAACCAACCGACCAACCAATCGAACCAACCAACCGACCAAACCAACCAAATCAAACCAAACCAACAAACAACCAACTAACCAACCAACCAACCAACCGACCAATCAAACCAACCAACCAACTAACCAACCAACCAACCGACCAATCAAACCAACCAACCAACCGACCGAACCAACCAAACCAAACCAAACCGACAAACAACCAACTAACCAACCAACCGACCAATGAAACCAACCAACCAACCAACCTAACCAACCAAACAACCAACTAACCAACTAACCAAACAACCGACCGTATTTAAGTAATGAAAACAGAATTAAGAATAATAAGAATTATATCAACAACAGCAAGAACTCAAACGCACAATTGAAAAAATGACAGTTTAATGGTAAAAATGTTTAATCTTTGTTATGCTTAATATATTTAATTTATTTCTTTGTTCCTTACTTTTTTAAATGTTGAAGTGTGACTAGGACATAGGATTTGTGCTTGCTTTTTATTCTCCTTGCATTCTCAACTGGTGACATCAATAACTTCAGGAAATCGATTTGTATAAAGATGCACCATTTGGGACCAATAAATAACATGAATCAAGGAGAGGGCATTTCTAAGCACTTGTAGTTAAAACTAGCCGTTTATCGGTTAATTTGCAGCGTATTTTCTCTCCGACAGACGCGAGGCTCTTAAGAGACGTCTGGCAGCACACCGTGAGGAATCCACAACCGGAAACAGAGGAAAGAAAGTTGCTTTTTGTGGCTGCGTGTTTTGTTTCTCTCTTTCATAAACACCCGTTCTGTTCTTGCTGGAGCCATAAGCCCATCCTGGAAGATTTATGAATACGTTAGAATAGCCTGAGCCAACAGTTTTCAAAGAAGTGGAGTGAAAATAAATTAAATAGCCCCACAGGCAATTCATCTGCTGCTTGATGGATTACATACTCATCTTCATACTCCCTCTCTCTCTCCTGCTCTCGCTTTCTTCAGAAGATTGGCAAACATTTGGCAAACAAATGAACAAACACGAAACAACTCAATTAGGACATATGCGCAATGATGTCTGTCAGTGATGAATTGTGGATAGAAAATATGTCTGGGGTTGAGGAGACAACATGATGAAAAATGATTCGTCTTTCGAGGTGACCGGATCAATGTTTCTTTGTTTCTCAGGGAAAGACTGACAACATGCCCATAAATTCTGGGAAACGTTTCTGGTGTTTTGTATCAGGATTTTTTTGGGTCGTGTCATGCATTTTTAATTCACTTTTTTATTATAATACCCGTCAAGAAAATTGGAATTAAAGTCTCTTCTGCTCAACAAAAATAGTGAAATATAATTACGATGTAAAGCAGCCGTTTTCTATGTGAACATACACTCACCTAAAGGATTATTAGGAACACACACTAATACTGTGTTTGACCCCTTTCGCCTTCAGAACTGCCTTAATTCTATGTGGCATTGATTCAACAAGGTGCTGAAAGCATAAATTTAGAAATGTCGGCCCATATTGATAGGAGAGCATCTTGCAGTTGATGGAGATTTGTGGGATGCACATCCAGGGCACGAAGCTCCCGTTCCACCACATCCCAAAGATGCTCTATTGGGTTGAGATCTGGTGACTGTGGGGGCCATTTTAGTCCAGTGAACTCATTGTCATGTTCAAGAAACCAATTTGAAATGATTGGAGCTTTGTGACGGTGCATTATCCTGCTGGAAGTAGCCATCAGAGGATGGGGACATGGTGGTCATAAAGGGATGGACATGGTCAGAAACAATGCTCAGGTAGGCCGTGGCATTTAAACGATACCCAATTGGCACTAAGGGGCCTAAAGTGTGCCAAGAAAACATCCCCCACACCATTACACCACCACCACCAGCCTGCACAGTGGTAACAAGGCATGATGGATCCATGTTCTCATTCTGTTTACGCCAAATTCTGACTCTACCATCTGAATGTCTCAACAGAAATCCAGACTCATCAGACCAGGCAACATTTTTCCAGTCTTCAACTGTCCAATTTTGGTGAGCTTGTGAAAATTGTAGCCTCTTTTTCCTATTTGTAGTGGAGATGAGTGGTACCCGGTGGGGTCTTCTGCTGTTGTAGCCCATCCGCCTCAAGGTTGTGCGTTTTGTGGCTTCACAAATGCTTTGCTGCAGACCTCGGTTGTAACGAGTGGTTATTTCAGTCAAAGTTGCTCTTCTATCAGCTTGAATCAGTCGGCTCATTCTCCTCTGACCTCTAGCATCAACAAGGCATTTTCGCCCACAGGACTGCCGCATACTGGATGTTTTTCCCTTTTCACACCATTCTTTGTAAACCCTAGAAATGGTTGTGCGTGAAAATCCCAGTAACTGAGCAGATTGTGAAATACTCAGACCGGCCCATCTGGCACCAACAACCATGCCAGGCTCAAAATTGCTTAAATCACCTTTCTTTCCCATTCTGACATTCAGTTTGGAGTTCAGGAGATTGTCTTGACCAGGACCACACCCCTAAATGCATTGAAGCAACTGCCATGTGATTCGTTGATTAGATAATTGCATTAATGAGATGTTGAACAGGTGTTCCTAATAATCCTTTAGGTGAGTGTATCTTAAAGTGTAATTTATTCCTGTGATCAAAGCTGAATTTTACATCAGTCTTCAACATCACATGATCCTTCAGATTCTGATATGAATATGCAAACAGAGGAAGAGAGGAGCACAATAATCAGAGGCTCTGTTGTTCAGTTTGTTAAGCAATACAGATGGAAAGCTCAGTATGACGGACAATCCAATCACGTTTAACTGCGGCGAGAGTGTCAGACTCAGTCGTGGAAGATCATTCCCCTTATAAACGCACAGTCACTGGGCATAGCTCTTCTGTAATGGTACATCATTTAAAAGATTGATGCCACTATCCTCATATTCGGCTCTCCGGGTTGCAAGGCATCCAGCGGGCTGATGAAATCCTTCCTCGCTGACCCTGAGGTCAGCTCTCAATCTGAGGTGGTCAATCAAGAGTGGGTTTCTATTTGGACTAGTGGGGCAGATAAATCAGCCATTTCCCTCCTCCTTGAGACCTGACTGACAGTAAATATATTTTCTTAGCCCTCATCCTCCAAAGCAATTTCAAGATGCTCTGTTTTTATATTGATTCGGTTGTAGTTTTCTGATGCTCGCGACCGTCCTTTCAACTCATGCGTGCGACCGCCGTTTATTTACAGCCAACAGCCAACTCTGATCTCACACAAAGGTGTGCTGATTTGAATTTGAAACACTTCCAAGTCTTCGGTGTCTTTAAAGTGCCTTTTCAAAACTTTGACTAACGTTCTGGCTCAAAGTTGTGTACAAATGTTCTTCCATTAACGTTAATAGAACATTCATTTAAAGTTTGTTGCTTTTTAAAAACCCTACTAGTTGTTGTAGTAACGCCATGGAGCTCTCAATAGTTCCAAACAACTCCGCGCTGTCAATCTGGTTGAATAGGATTAAGCAGGATAGACAGCAGTTTCACTATATCTGCAGCAATTTCTGGTAAATATTAACACAATATGTGCATCGACTTCGACTAGGCTTTACAGTGGCATTTTATTCTAGGGAGAGATGTTGATTAATGTTTTTTTTGAGTGATCTGGTTATTTTATGTGGGTCATGTGAGTGCATGATTTTACAGCGTTGAGTGTTGTAGCCAATCATGGGCATTTCTGTTGAAAATAATGACCAATCATATGTTTAATTAACCAGGATTGAGAATCCATATCGATCAAAACAAGTTTTATAGAATGAATTTTAGCGCAGGTTTACGTTTTACACAAATCTTCCCATAATCTACAAGTCCTCTCTTCATAACAAACAAAGCACAGAGGCAATTTAAATAAAGATTTATTGTGAAGTGTTCGTTTTTGACTGTGATTTTCCCTACAATTAGCCTATATATTCAACACTTTAGCACAAATAAAGTAACACAAATAGATATTTTAATGTTATGATTTGATGATCTATAGAAATTCATAAAAAAAATGGCTAATGAGCCAATAAGTGTTCCTCTTCCGCCATCTACTGGTTATAGTGGTAATTTATTTTATAATTTAAATGTTGTTAACGTCCGAATGTTATTTTATGATACTCACATTACCATACACAACAGGTGAATATAAATGAATGATTCTAGCATATACAGAATTTAAATCAAGAAAGAAGTTTTAAATAGTGTTTAAAAAAAAACCGGGCAAACTATTTAATTCAACTCTTTTTATCCAGGAGTTATTCATATTCATTATTCATCTGTGTCATACGTTATTCCTTGAACGGGCTTCTTCATAGAAACGCATTCGACAGAAAGATCTCAGAGAGACTGAAAACTGTTGAAATATGACAGATAGCATCTGGATATAGTGCTGCTCACGTTATCTAACTGCAGTTAGAGTCTCGATCTATTATATAACAATATACATCAACTATAACGCGCTTCATTAAATACCACTTCTAAAAAAAGAAATACCTGCTTCTATTTTTGAGGTAGGTATTTTTGAAAGGCAAAGATGCAGTCAAATTAATACCTTATTAATATTGTGTGAGCGCAACAGTCGAGTTCCAGACGTTAAAAATCAAATTAATTTTCTCCATATGGGAAATTGATTTATAACGATAACTGATGATGCTTCACAATAGTTAGCTAATGCATTATCTACTATTGAGCAAAACATCTGTTATGGTATTTATTAATCTTTGTTAATGTTAGTTAAAAAATACAAAACTGTGCATTGTTAGTTCATGTTAGCTAAGATACATTAAATAATAATTAATAATTACAGATGCAACTTTTTAATTGAATAATATTTTCATTATCTAACTAACATTAAAAAATTGAACCGTATTGTAAAGTGTTACCCGATAACTTATCTACTGCGATCTCAGAGGTTGTTAATTGATGGTTTATACTTTTGTTGAAACCCCTTAGTCTGCGTTAGTTTTTTTTTAGAATTACATTTAACAGCAGAATTCCTGCATTACCCATAATTCTGCAAAGAAATCTCCACCAATCAGAGAAACGAAACGAGGAAATTGCACCAAATAACTCTTTAGTAACGGTACACCATATATACATAATCAACAACAACTTTAAATCAATAGTGTTATATTTATATGTAATTTGTAATCCCAATTATATAATTTGCAATGCTTCATGGGATTGTAGTTCTTTCGCCCATCTTGTACTTTTGTCTGATTTTCAAATACTTGTTTGCTTCAAATCAAAGTTTGTAATGTTCACCTTGTAGCTGGTTGTTTTGGTTCATGGCTTATAACGCTTTTATGAAGACTTTTTTCAAATCCCTGTGGGGGGAAAAAAAAGTATGGTAACCAATGCCACTGGAAAAGTGGACGGACACTGTTGGATTCAATTGTGAGCTGAGTTTCTCATGTGCTTCACAGATCAGCTAGGGCCTATTTACACGTGTGTTACAAGTGTTTTCTCTGATCGGATAGACCAGGGCTGCGTTTACCAAAAGCTAAAGTTGATCATAGAACAATTGCAACCAACTAAGACTTACAATCGTTTTGTGAAACACAGCCCAGGTGTAAATGCCTTCTGAAATGCTTGAATCCGATCACTCAAACCACTTCAGGAGGATTTGAGACGCATTCCAGACTGAACTGGATAAGTGTAAATGCACCTGGTTGTTGAAGCCCTGAATATAAATTTTACTCCCAAAATGGCGTCACATTCTGAAGCTGAAGCAATGGTTTTAACAAAACAGATCAATAAAAATGCATGAAGTGACCAGGTGTAAACAGGCCCAAAGATTTCCGCACGTTTTTGGGACGAAGCTATTTTGCTATAAACACCGATCAGGCATAACATTATGACCTGTTAGTGGGTGGGATATATTAGGCAGCAAGTGAACATTTTGTCCTCAGAATTGATGTGTTAGAAGCAGGAAAAATGGGATTTGAGCGAGTTTTACAAGGGCCAAATTGTGATGGCTTTACATCACGTGGATGGCCTGGTGTGTGTGCGTATCTTACCTGGGGAACACACTATGCACTGCTCACTCTCATGCGTCAGCCGGCAATTTTGTGCACAGAGCAATTTCTGCTTCACCCTTCAGACAGCAGTCTTCCTCATTAGCCAGGCAATCGTTGTATGTCATTTTCTGTCTTTATAGTCATTACCTACTTTTTTTCCTGACTGTCTGGCAGCCTCTGTAGAATAATGCTGTATTGACACTTGTGCCTATTAGTCATTTTTACAGTTAGCGTAATATTTGATGTCATATTTTGCTGGAGTCTATGCTAAATAAGTAGTATTTTACCACACATGCTGATATCAGCTTGTAGAGACTCGAGGAGTCAGCGTGCCTTTCATTCCCCACGCCTCGGTTTTGTGACATTTCAGTGGTGTGTGATATAAAAACCCAGGCTCATTGGAAAAACGTGCTTGTGGTGACATTTCTGCACTATATTACATTGCTTCTTGCGACACTTTCAAAGTAAAATGCTCAGTGGGTTTTATCCGAAGCGGATGAATGAGAATCTGGTTGTATGTATTGTTGCAGTTTGGAAATGAAGTGTCCAGTTAAAGGCTGTGTTGTGTCTGAAAATAGCGTAGCATCCACACTACACCTAACCAGTAGTGTTAACAAAAGCAAACTGAGACAAAAACACGTTTGCTGAAGCAACCGTACTATCAGAAAAGACACATATTGAGCTGGTTATGTGATGCAAACCTCAGAATATATTACACTGTGTCCAAACTACATGTGACGCAACACTGCAACACAATAAAGGAACCTTTTCCATGTTTTGTCCTAAACAGCCGATTCTATTTTGTTTGTTTTTTTCTGTGAAATTGCGGCTTGAACAACAACACATAATAACACTCAATGGATAATCACCTCAGATGTGGAAACAAGAGCGTTCAAACTGTCAGGTGTATTCTATGACAAAGATCGTTTCAGTAATGTATATTCGGCATGTATATTTAATCATGTTAAATTTTAAATAATGAATTTGATGCACTTGTCCATTTGGTTGTGCAGAGAGACTCCGCCCACGCGCTCTTCTGATTGGCTGTGATTATGAATTGATTTGGTTGTGAGTCCTGTGCGACTGCAGAGAGACTCCGCCCACACGCTCTTCTGATTGGCTGTAATAATTAATTGCTTTGGTTGCGAGGGAAGTGCGCTTGCAGAGAGACTCCGCCCACACTCTCTTCTGATTGGCTGTAATTATTAATTGCTTTGGTTGCGAGGGAAGTGCGCTTGCAGAGAGACTCCGCCCACACTCTCTTCTGATTGGCTGTAATTATTAATTGCTTTGGTTGCGAGAGAAGTGCGCCTGCAGAGAGACTCCGCCCACACTCTCTTCTGATTGGCTGTGATTTTTGATTTGCTTGTGAGTGCAATGCGCCTGCAGAGAGACTCCGCCCACACTCTCTTCTGATTGGCTGTAATTATTAATTGCTTTGGTTGCGAGAGAAGTGCGCCTGCAGAGAGACTCCGCCCACACTCTCTTCTGATTGGCTGTGATTTTTGATTTGCTTGCGAGTGCAATGCGCCTGCAGAGAGACTCCGCCCACACTCTCTTCTGATTGGCTGTAATTATTAATTGCTTTGGTTGCGAGGGAAGTGCGCTTGCAGAGAGACTCCGCCCACACTCTCTTCTGATTGGTTGAGATTGAGATATTTAATGGATTTATTGTATCCGTGCCGCATCTCATTAGGACAGTGCTAGTTTACACATCATGCTCTGTGGTTAATGTGTTTTGAGATCATATAATATTTTGCAAATTTAATCACAATTTGGAATAAAAGATCTTGGTGTTTTACTGCAACTAGTGTTAATTTCAACTGTTTGAATTGTATTTACAGGCATGTTTTTGCAGAAAATCAGTGCTCTAATGTTGTAATATTATACACTGGGAAACTGGTTTATGTTTCCTATCAAACTTTTATTATGTGCTTCTAGATTGACTCTCATTGGCATTTCAGCCGCACCAACAAGTTACTGAGTAATGAATACTCAAGGAAGCAATGCAGCGAAATTTACACACAAAAAAAACGTTCCAATGGTCAGTGCAAAAGCGTCCATCTGAGGCGGATGGCACTTTTATTTTAGTGTGTGATTTCTGGGGAGGACATTGATCTGCATTCCTGAGCGTGTGGTGTGTCATATGTGGTGTGTTTTATTTTAACGCATTAAAAGCGCGGGCTGTGCTATCGTTTATAAAGTGCAGTGCCCTGTTATAAAGCTATGACCCTTTAAATGAGCCCTCCGTCGCTTCCACTCAATGTGATTACACAGGCGTCTTCATTTCTTTAATGTGACTTTTAACAGGAACTGAGCCATAATTTAACACCTTATTCAAGCAATGCCTCTCCTTCCACCGGTGCTTTAGGTAATGGTTATTTTGTGAATTTGGGGCCATACAATGCTCAATTAATCTTTGATGAAACCCTTATGAGCTGGAGCGTGAACTCTGGAATCAGGCCCGATCTCAGCAGAAAGTCCCGTGGAC
>NC_137100.1:66585817-66688317 GCF_949357685.1 Gobio gobio | reverse complement strand
TCTCTCTCTCTCTCTCTCTCTCTCTCTCTCTCTCTCTCTCTCTCTCTCTCTCTCTCTCTCTCTCTCTCTCTCTCTCAGACTCCAGAGCTGTGGTGTTTCATTGATAGAGGAGGGGATTGTGTGTGTGTGTGTGTGTGTGTTGGGGGTGTTATTGTGAACCCAGGGCTTTTGGCACCGCCACTGTCGTCGAGCTGCACCCATCCATGAACTCGCCATCTGGATTCTCCCACAAATCACATTAAAGTTGCAGGAGCAGGAATACATCAGGCTAAATGAATATTGGCTCAGGGTCCACAGACAGTCTGACGGAGAGACGGCCGAGCTGGGATGATCAGTCTTGGGCTCTGATGCTGGGAATCTGCACCACCCAGTCCAACCCCCATCACTTCTGCGTAATGACAAACAGATAAATAAAGCAGAGTTTCTGAAGAAACTGTGAGTGGTGTATATGGTGTATTGTAGTAAGGCTGCGGCATCACTAAGGGTTTCTCTACCAGTCTATCCATCCATCCACCCAGATAATTTGTTTATGTTTTAAGTCCATCCATCCACTCACACATCCATCCTCCCACACATCCATCCATCCAGCCATTAATTAATTAATTAATTCATTCATTCATTCATTCATTCATCCATCAATCCATCATCCATCCATCCATCCATCCATCCATCCATCCATCCTCCCACACATCCATCCACCCACCCATCCATCCATACACCCACCCACCCACCCATCCACCCACCCATCCATCCTTACACCCACCCACCCACCCACCCATTCATCCATCCACCCATTCATCCATCCAAACACTCACCCACCCATCCAACCATCCATCCATCCATTTACCCACCCACTCATCCATCCATCCATCCATCCATCCATCCACCAACCCACCCAACCATCCAACCATTCATTCACCCAAACACTCACCCCCCCACTCAATCATCCATCTATCCATCCATCCATCATACATCCAAACACTCACCCACCCATCTATCCTTCCATCCATCCATCCATCCATATATCCATCTACTCTTCCATATATCTATCCAGCCATCCATCCATCCATCCATCCATCCATCAATCATCCATCCAAACACTCACCAACCCACCCATTCAACCATCTGTACATCCATCCATCCATACACCAAACCCACCCATACATCCACCCACCCACCCATCCATCCATCCATCCATCCATCCATCCACCAACCAACCAACCAACCCACTCATCAATCCATCAATCTATCCATCCATCTATCCATCCATCCATCCATCCATCCATCCAAACACTCACCAACCCACCCAATCAACCATCCATCCATCCATCCATCCATCCATCCATCCATCCATCCATCCATCCATCCATCCACCCATCCATACATCCACCCATTCATCCAAACACTCATCCATCCAGCTTATTTTTTTTACGTTTTCAGTGTTTTTTCCAGTGTATAAATCTAAATAAATGCAACATAGCCTCTATCACAAATCCTACAATGCTTCATATAGCAAATGTGTAATTATTATGAAGCAATTATCTGCATGCACGCTGCACATTTACTTCCATTAGAAATGGATATGCTGTATTATGTCGAGGCTAGCTTCCATTACCATGTTTTATGTCGATCCTGAAGTATGATTTATTATTTATTTAAGAGAATGATACAGTCTCTGGCAATGTAACTCAATATATTTTCTATAGGGCTTTTTGATTTTATTTTTACATCATGAGGGATATATTGCGTCTCCTAATGTGCTGTATTCATGCTGCATGAAAAACATGGGACAGGTTTTGTCCTTCAGGACTGTCTTGTGATTGTGGTTTAAGGAAAAAAAACAGGGCTTTGCTACTTAGGTGGTGTTCTAGGTGGAATTAAGTGTTTTTCTTTTTGGTTGTGAGTTTTTCTGCGTTGTGTGATTTTTGGTGAAATACAGAGACGGACATCAACTGAAGGGTTGACTCTTCAATTAATCATCTGACAAAAGATAAAGTAGTCTTTTAGAAAAAGCAGTAGCTAAGCAACTGTTGAAGGTTATGAATGAAAATAATATTTTTGAGTAATTTGTCAGACTTCAGAGAAAACCATAGATGATTTTTAATATGGTTAGATTTGACTACAGCTTTTGATACAGTTGATCATTCAGTCATAATCAGTACATTACATAGATGCGAGGGAGTTTCAGGGACTGGCTTCATTCTTATTTGTTAAATAGAGCATTTGTAGTGTCAGTTGGAGATGATTTATTCTCCCCTTCTACAATCAACCCTGGTGTTCCACAGGGCTCCGGTTTGGGACCAATTTTGTTTTAATGTTATGTTACCTCTTGGATCCATAATCATCATGTACATTTTCACTGCTAGTCTGCAATGCAGATGATTTGCAGTTAATCTATCACTGCTATCCAATGATCTGACAAGCTTATGTCCTCCAAGCATGCTTAGCAAAAACTGGATTGCAATTGTGTGCAGTTAAATACTGATAAAACTGAAGCAGTGATAATCGGTCAGGGCTCTAATAAAAATCAGACTCAGTCAGCTCTCAATGAGTGTTCCCCAATATTCAGTAGTGAACATTTTTTGACAGAATTTTGAAGTGTAACCCCTGTCAAGTGCTGTACTCGTGCTGCTCCAATATTGTCAGTACTGTAATATTCCATCAACACTATTGTAATATTATTTGGCTTTATTTTGACATCTCCCTGCAACACAAAGTGGTGCTTCGTTACCGAACATATCCACGTTTTGAACGATTCAGTGACTCACTCATTAAGACGGTGACTTACAGTTTCATTTACAAAATATATTTTCAATTAATACAATTCTCTTAGCGTCATTTATGCAATTGTAAATACAGTGTAAATGCATTAAAGCCACTTCTGAGTTGCAATAAACAGTCTGAAAAGACTAAATGTCTCTTCATGGGCTGGTTACATAAACGGTTCTGTTTCTTCAAGCCCGTTCATAACTTTATCAAGTCATAAAAATGTAGATTGATCTAATTTGATACCAAAAAAGTAAGACTACCTGCTCACCAATTGCTAGTTGGTCATACTAGTACATGACACAGTCTTAACATAATGGCTATGTTTATGCGACTTGCCCATGCAGCTTCTAAGTAACTGAGATACTGATTTAATTTGATTGGCAACAGCCCTATAGTGTTTTATTGTTCTAATTGAAAGTGTTGATTAAATGCAAGAATTTAACTTAAGATGAAACATACACTATATTGCCAAAAGTTTTTTTGGTCACATGAACTTCCCATTGTTAATCCGTAGGGTTTAATATCGAGTCGTCCACCCTTTGCAGCTCTAACAGCTTCAGCTCTTCTGGGAAGGCTTTCCTCAAGGTTTAGGAGTGTGTTTATGGGGATTCTTCTAGAAGCGCATTTGTGGGGTCAGGCACTGATGTTGGACGAGAAGGCCTGGCTCTCAGTCTCCGCTCTAATTCATCCCAAAGGTGTTCTATCGGGTTGAGGTCAGGACTCAAGTTCCTCCACACCAAACTCACTCATCCATGTCTTTATGGAGCGACGCTTTGTGCACTGGAGCGCAGTCGTGTTGGGACAGGAAGGGGCCGTCCCCAAACTGTTCCCACAAAGTTGGGAGCATGAAATTGTCCAAAATGTTTTGGTGAAGCATTAAGAGTTCCTTTCGCTGGAACTAAGGGGCCAAGCCCAACCCCTGGAAAACAACCCCACCCCATAATCTCCACCAATCATTACACTTGGCACAATGCAGTCAGGCACGTCCCGTTCTCCTGGCAACCGCCAAACCCAGACTCATCCATGGGATTGTCAGACAGAGAATCGTCCAGAGAACACGTCTCCACTGCTCTAGAGTCCAGTGGCGGCACGCTTTACCCCACTGCATCCCACGCTTTGCATTGTACTTGGTGATGTAAGGCTTGGATGAGCTGCTCGACCATAGAAACCCATTCCATGAAACTCTACACACTGTTCTTGAGCTCATCTGAAGGCCACAGAAGTTTGGAGGTCTGGACTCTTGACTCTGCAGAAAGTCGGCGACTTCTGTGACCCTCAGCATGCGCTGACCCCGCACTTTGTGGCTGAGTTGCTGTTGTTCCCAATGGCTTCCACTTTGTTATAACACCACTAACAGTTGAGCGTGGAATATTTAGTATAATATTTGGACTTATTGCACAGGTGTCCACCGATCACGGCCCCACACTTGAGTTCACTGAGCTCCTGAGAGCGGCCCATTCTCTCACTAATGTGTGTAGAAGCGTCTGATTTATACACCTGTGGCCATGAAGGGATTGAACATTGTGAATTGGTGTCCCAATACTTTTGGCAATATAGTGTATGTACATCTAACATATATATTATAAGGTTATAAATCCCCTGGAAATCAATTGAAATATTCCCTCATAGTGGATAAGTTCATAAACTGACAACAGTTTGAATATGAATAATATGAAGGTACCAGCACGAAAACCCAGGAAATACTGAGATTTTGTCAATATCGCACACCCCAGTTACTAGGGATGTTTCAGGTGTTTAGCCGGCTGTTGGTTTTCTGAGTGGTTTATGGCCTGGGTGTTCTGGTCGGTCTCAAGGAATCATTCACATCTGGAGCACAAGCGTGAGATAAGTCTGTTGTATGGTGTGATGCTGTTCACACACACATGCACACACACACACACGCACACACACACACACACAGGATATTATGACAGCCCTGGTAAATAAGCCGAAGCCGATCACGACAGAATACATCAATCACTCCTCCGTTTTATTCCATTATGTAAAGTCCTCCCACTCCGAGGGGACAGTTCAAAGTCAAGTGGACCTCTGGCAAAACTTTCACAACAAACCCGCCGCTCTCCGACAACATGATTCACTGTCACCGTCAGGAGCGTCAGCGCTGAGCTAATTTACTGCGCTGAACTCTCCATGCTCCACACGCAAACCCTAACCCCCGTATCCAGAGTGGGTTGAATCGCCTCTTAATGTAAAATAAAGAAAGTTCTGTCATCGACTATCTGCAGCACTTTCTACCTGTTGCTCGCCGATGTGAAATCAATAATGTCTCTGGATCTCTGTAATGACTTAAGCATTGATTCTCTTTCCTGTTTTCAGGTTTGCAGGTCATTTTCCCCGAGTACCTGCAGGAGAAGTTCGTCCAGTCGGCTCTCAGCTACATCATGTGCAACGGGGAGGGCGAGTACATCTGCCAGAACAGCCAGTGCATCTGTCAGTGTGCCGACGAATTCCCACAATGCAACTGTCCCACGACTGACCTCCAGATCATGGAGAACACGCTCATCAGCATGGCGGAGACTTGGGAAGCGTCTTACAGCGACTTTGAGAACTCAGGTAACGCCGAGGACAGTCCAGCCTAAAGCAAACGCTTTTTATCATTGCCATCTCTCATTCTTCGGCGGAAATGTCCTTTCAAACCCTTAAATTGAGTCTGCTTGCAGAATAGCAACACAATGATCTGACAGCATTAGCTGGCAAGCTAGCTTGTCAGGACTGTCAGCAAGTCTGGCCCGGAGCCAATTTTACCATCCATTGTCAAATATGACAGTTTAATGAATCATTTGTTTCAAAACAGTGATTTATTAAGATTTGAAACCTTTGTGAATCATTTGTTTTGAAACAAGGATTCATTAAGATTTAAAATCTTTGTGAATCATTTGTTTTGAAACAGGGATTTATTAAGATTTGAAACCTTTGTGTATCATTTGTTTTGAAACAGGAATTCTTTAAGCTTTTAAACCTTTGTGAATCATTTGTTTCAAAACAGTGATTTACTAAGATTTGAAACCTTTGTGAATCATTTGTTTTGAAACAGGGATTCATTAAGATTTGAAACCTTTGTGTATTTTTTGTTTCATTTGTTTTGGAACAGTGATTCGTTAATATTTGAAACCTTTGTGAATCATTTGTTTCAAAACAGTTATTTATTAAGATTTGAAACCTTTGTGAATCATTTGTTTAATTTGTTTCGAAAAAGTGATTAGCTAAACTTTGAAACCTTTGTGAATCATTTGTTTCGAAACAGTGATTCATTAAGCTTTGAAACCTTTGTGAATCCTTTGTTTCAAAACTGTGATTCATTAAGATTTAAAACCTTTGTGAATTATTTGTTTCATTTGTTTTGGAACAGTGATTCGTTAAGATTTGAAACCTTTGTGAATAATTTGTTTCAAAACAGTGATTACTTAAGATTAGAAACCTTTTTTGAATGTTTTATTTGTTTCGAAACAGTGATTCGGTAAGCTTTGAAACCTTTGTGAATTATTTGTTTCATTTTTTTTGGAACAGTAATTCGTTAAGATTAGAAACCTTTGTGAATTATTTGTTTCATTTGTTTTGGAACAGTGATTCGTTAAGATTTGAAACCTTTGTGAATCATTTTTTTTTCAAAACTGTGATTCATTAGGATTTAAAACCTTTGTGAATTATTTGTTTCATTTGTTTTGGAACAGTGATTCGTTAAGATTTGAAACCTTTGTGAATCATTTGTTTCGAAACAGTGATTCATTAAGATTTGAAACCTTTGTGAATCATTTGTTTAATTTGTTTCGAAACAGTGATTCATTAAGCTTTGAAACCTTTGTGAATCATTTGTTTCAAAACTGTGATTCGTTAAGATTTAAAACCTTTGTGAATTATTCGTTTAATTTGTTTTGGAACAGTGATTCGTTAAGATTTGAAACCTTTGTGAATCATTTGTTTCGAAACAGTGATTCATTAAGATTTGAAACCTTTGTGAATAATTTGTTTAATTTGTTTCGAAACAGTGATTCATTAAGCTTTGAAACCTTTGTGAATCATTTGTTTCAAAACTGTGATTCGTTAAGATTTAAAACCTTTGTGAATTATTCGTTTAATTTGTTTTGGAACAGTGATTCGTTAAGATTTGAAACCTTTGTGAATCATTTGTTTTGGAACAGTGATTCGTTAAGATTTGAAACCTTTGTGAATAATTTGTTTAATTTGTTTCGAAACAGTGATTCATTAAGCTTTGAAACCTTTGTGAACCATTTGTTTCAAAACTGTGATTCGTTAAGATTTAAAAACCTTTGTGAATTATTTGTTTCATTTGTTTTGGAACAGTGATTCATTAATATTTGAAACCTTTGTGAATCTTTTGTTTCGAAACAGTGATTTGTTAAGATTTGAAACCTTTGTGAATCATTTGTCTCAAAACTGTGATTCGTTAAGATTTAAAACCTTTGTGAATTATTCGTTTAATTTGTTTTGGAACAGTGATTCGTTAAGATTTGAAACCTTTGTGAATCATTTGTTTCGAAACAGGGATTCATTAAGATTTGAAACCTTTTTGAATCATTTGTTTCATTTGTTTCAAAACAGTGATTCGTTAAGCTTTTAAACCTTTGGAAATCATTTATTTCGATCGGATAGAGAGCGATCAGACAGTGCACTTTATAAGGGATAGGAATCGATCAGACTGCACTGTATAGGGGATATATAATAACTATATATATAACGATCAGACAGTGCATCTGTCAGTGTGCCGACGAGTTCCCACAATGCAACTGTCCCACGACTGACCTCCAGATCATGGAGAACACGCTCATCGGCATGGCGGAGACTTGGGAAGCGTCTTACCGTGACTTTGAGAACTCAGGTAACGCCGAGGACAGTTCAGCCTAAAGCAAAACGTTTTTTATCATTGCCATCTCTCATTCTTTGGCGGAAATGTCCTTTCAAACCCTTAAATTGAGTCTGCTTGCAGAACAGCAACACAATGATCTGACAGCATTAGCTGGCAAGCTAGCTTGTCAGGACTGTCAGCAAGTCTGGCCCAGAGCCAATTTTACCATCCATTGTCAAATATGACAGTCTCACCACGCTACACATCATGACTAATAAGTAGACGCGGCGGCGGCGAGCATCGAGTCAGGTGTTAAAATCCCATTCGCGGATCGATTCCCACACCGCCGCACACTTCCCCGCCTGCGCTAATTGGGCTAAGTGACGTCTGAAGTCATCTGCATTGATTCATTAGCCGGAATTAAACAGAAGACGTCTGTTTGCTCAGTCAATAGAGGAGCCGCTCTCGGCGTATATTCAGCGCTCATTATACGGCAAGCTGTCTTTATAGTCGTTATGCGTGCCTTTTCTAATGCAGGTTGCTGAGAGAACATAATTTTATTGTTTTTTATTCGGTCAACGAACCAGAAAATGTAAATAAGTTAACTCTGTGTCGACAAATAGTGCACCTATTATCCAGTTAACTAAAAAATGTAAATATGCATTAGAAGGTTCAGAAGGGCTGCTTCGCCGAATGCCTCATTGTCCTCATAACTAAAGTACATTCATGTTGATTATTTTAATGGCTTTGCAATGTATGCATCATAAAGTATGCAAATAGATACTAAATATGCATGCTAATGTTTTTTCTCGTTTTCTCGAGATTCTTTAATGAATTGAAGGTTGAACAGCATTTATTTGAAATATAAATATTTTATAACCTTATACAAGTCTTTACTGTCATTTTTAATTCAATGCATTCTTGCTGAATAAAAGTATTAACTTCTTTGAAAAAGTCGTATGACCTTTCAAAAGGTAAAGCGAATATAAAAAAGAAAATAATGCAAGTGGCTGCATTTCAAGCGAGAAAATGCAAGGTAGACTTTAGGTAGGAACGTGTACGCTTTGAATATAATTAATCAGCTTGTTATATTTCTGTGAGCCACCTTCACCGAAAACTCTGCAGAAGACGTTCATGCTAACTTCTCTCTTTGAGCCAATCTGCAATAAAGCCAGCATGAATAATTCAGCGGCCCACAATGCTTTCTCTGGGAGAAGAGGCGCTTCTCGCGGTTTATTGTAACAGTCAATTTCACCCCACCGCCTGGACTCAAATCGCACGCCACGGGCTCCCAAAAGATGGATTCGTAGAAAGGCTGTGCAGGTTTATGAATGAATGCTATACTCCGAGCAACTGTTTCTCTGATATATCAGCTGCATTGCTGCAAACTTATTTGCATGATGATATGTTTTAGAGAAAGGAAAGGAAAACACTGTTCATCTTATGTCAGTGTCAAGAGAAAACTTTGTGAATCATGTGTTACAAAACAGTGATTTCTTAAGCTTTGAAACCTTTGTGAATCATTTGCTTTGGAACAGTGATTTGTTAATATTTGAAACCTTTGTAAATCATTTGTTTCAAAACAGTGATTCGTTAAGCTTTAAAACCTTTGTGAATTATTTGTTTCAAAACTGTGATTCGTTAAGCTTTAAAACCTTTGTGAATTATTTGTTTCATTTGTTTTGGAACAGTGATTCGTTAATATTTGAAAACTTTTGAATCATTTGTTTCTAAACAGGGATTTGTTAGAATTTGAAACCTTTGTTAATCAATTGTTTCAAAACAGTGATTCGTTAAGCTTTTAAACCTTTGTGAATCATTTGTTTCAAAACTGTGATTTGTTAATATTTGAAACCTTTGTTAATTATTTGTTTAAAAACAGTGATTCGTTAAGCTTTGAAACCTTTGTGAACCATTAATTTCATTTGTTTCGAAACAGTGATTCGTTAAGCTTTTAAACCTTTGTGAATCATTTGTTTCATTTGTTTCAAAACAGTGATTCGTTAAGCTTTTAAACCTTTGTGAATCATTTGTTTCAAAACTGTGATTCGTTAATATTTGAAACCTTTGTGAATTATTTGTTTCAAAACAGTGATTCGTTAAGCTTTGAAACCTTTGTGAATCATTTATTTCATTTGTTTCGAAACAGTGATTTGGTAAGCTTTGAAACCTTTGTGAATATTTTGTTTCAAAACTGTAATTCGATAAGCTTTTAAAACTTTGTGAATCATTTGTTTCATTTATTTCGAAACAGTGGTTTGTTAAGATTTGAAACCATTGTGAATCATTTGTTTCGAAACAGTGATTCGTAAAGATTTGAAAACTTTGTGAATCATTTGATTCATTTGTTTCGAAACAGTGATTCGTTAAGATTTGAAACCATTGTGAATCATTTGTTTCATTTGCTTCAAAACAGTGATTCTGTAAGCTTTGAAACCTTTGTGAATTATTTGTTTAATTTGTTTTGGAACAGTGTTTTGTTAATATTTGAAACCTTTGTGAATCATTTGTTTCGAAACAGGGATTCTTTAAGATTTGAAACCTTTGTGAATCATTTGTTTCATTTGTTTCGAAACAGTGATTTGGTAAGCTCTGAAACCTTTGTGAATAATTTGTTTCGAAACTGATTCGGTAAGCTCTGAAACCTTTGTGAATCATTTGTTTCAAAACTGTGATTCGTTAAGCGTTGAAACTTTTGTGAATCATTTGTTTCGAAATAGTGATTTGTTAGGATTTGAAACCTTTGTGAATAATTTGTTTAATTTGTTTCGAAACAGTGATTCGTTAAGCTTTGAACCCTTTGTGAATCATTTGTTTTGAAACAGTGATTCATTAAGTTTTGAAACTTTTTTGAATCATTTGTTTTGAAACAGTGATTCGTTAAGCTTTGAAACTTTTGTGAATCATTTGTTTTGAATCAGTGATTCAGTCTCATATGGGTCTGACTAACCAAACTCTCCATAAAACAAACAAAAACATCCCTAGAATTGAATAGTAACATGCAATTCACAGACACGTCATATTTAATGGTATTAAATGATTTGTTGATTGCATTTAATAGATTAGACGTTCAATAAAACGTTTGTAAATGGTGTTTTTCTGCATGTTTGAGCTGAGCTTTGGTCAGCGTGTGGCATTTGCTTTGAAACAGCAGATTCAATTAATTCAAAGTTTCGAAAAGCTTTGTTTCTCCCATCGCTGCCATAAATCATAATCTATGTGACAACAACAAACAACCCTGCAAAGTGTTTTACATGTGTGCACTGACACTGAAACTGAACACATTCGTACTGTCCCTTTATGTTTAGCTTCATTTACAAGTAAATGTGCATTGATTGCTATGCATTTTTAGTTCTTTATATTTATAATAACTTCTGGCTATATAGCATTAAAGGCAGATTGTGCCGTCTCTGATCTCTTAATGACGCAAAGTACATGTCTGATCTGCGAGAATGAATTGCAATCCTCAAGAAACACAATCTCAGGCTTCATTAGTCCACTAAATGTAGTGAGCAGTGAAGAGTGTGCAAGTTATGAGGAACTCAAAAGATCTGTCCATGCATTAATAAAACTATAACTACATACAGTTAAAACCAAAAAATGATGGCTGTAAAAGTGTAAATTCTTTTATTTTCACATTCTGTTGCCACAATTCGGAACGGCACAAACGCGAAACATTTCTTCTTCACTCGTGAGCCGATCATCACTCTTCACACACACAACGCTCCTCCCACCTGGACTATTTGCCTTTTTCCGGCTACAACTGAGTTCCCACAGAGACTACAGGTAGTCGTCTAAAACACTATTTCGGTGAGTTTAAACAATGGCTAAGTTGCTAAACGCATCTTCTTGTCATGTAAGGGCCCTGTTCATGTTGGGCAGACATTTTAATTGCATTTTGTGTCTGTTAAGAGGCACAAAGACACTCTTTATGGATATGCTTTATCCCCCATAGCTGCCGTGTTAGCTGAGTGGGAGCTCTGGGCATTAACTGTAACAGCTCCGTGTTGCAAGCACCAATCCGGTTCGTTTTTTTTTTCTATAAACAGTACTCACAAAGGTATAACTATCATGATTAACTTAAAAATTCCCCGGAGTTCTCCTTTAATACTAGCTTTTAACATTTCAGCTGCGAAAAGTCATTCATCTGATGTCAACTATTAATAAAGCATTGCAGAACGGTTGTGGAAAGGTTCTGTGAATGTACTTGTCCTGGGTAAATCGCATTTAATGCCACTCACACGCCGACAGACATCTTTCACCTCGCTGATCAAATATTTCTGAACAAAAAACATAAAGCAGAAATAGGTTACTCCCCAAGGTGATTGCTCAATATCCACCTTATGAGCACGCTAGCTTATATATTATTAACAGGTAATAAAAGGTCCAAATAAAACCAGACACTGCGATATATTTATATAGAGCAGAGGACACTCAAATTGAGTCTGTGAACCTCAAGGTCGGCGCAATATTCCTCTGGACCAGCCCGAGGAGAAATTGCTGGAGCGCCAAATGCTGCACGAACAGATGAATCTCCTGAAATGTCAAGCTTATCAATTAGGGGAGTGATAATTGTTTGAACGTGTTAATAATGTCCTACTTTAATGCCGATAAGTTCTTAAATCATCATCACCCATCCCATCATTTGGAGGTGTGACTGAATATGATCGCCTCCGTTGTGTCAGCTGGCTCGGGTGTGAGTTGTCAGCTGTCCGGATAATTCCTGGCATAATAGAGTAGAAATGAGGAAACCTCTGGGAACCTCTGTTGTCAACCTAACCCAAGATATGAGTATGAGTATATTGAAACTCACTTTGCAAGTTCATCCAGAAAACATACGTCAATCAGAGTAATTTCAGTGCCTTCATTTGAATTAATTCTAAAAATTAACTACATAATTATGAAAGGGTGTGAACACGTTTGTACTTGATGGTGGACCTGCGCCTAGACACTACCACGTTTTTCTTTTTTTAAGTAGGCTACACAAAGATGAGAATGGTATCGTTTCAAAATTATTTCGGGGTTTGCGTTCTCAAGCGTACTTTAGCTGGACAATAACGTTTTTCTAGACAGTCTCTCTTCCATTAACTAAAAAGCGCTATATAAATGAAGGTGACGACTTGACTCAATGACTCTGGACGAGCTGTGATATAAACTAAAGGCTATTTTCAAAATGGGGGAGGAGCTGTCCGATATGCCCCGCCCATCATCCGGTTTCAGTGGGACTTTAAATGTCGAGAGACGATCCACAATGGCAGAAACAGAAACAATATGACGGCTGAAGGAATGAAGTCCTGCTTTACATGTATAAGATCCAATCACCTGTTTGCTATAGAACACAGGCTCACATCTCAGCAGCACAACTGATGATACCATTATTTCTGTCTCCACCTCTTCACGCAGATGGAGCTGGAAAAATCACTAGAAATAGCTGCCCGGAATAAATGTGGATATTCAGGGTTTAGCACAGACATGTGTGGATGTGGGGCCATCCTTTGACGAAATAATAGAATATGTGTCAGCGTTGGTGTGAGGGTTGAGGCGAGGACAAAATGGGCTTTATTAAATGCCAAAAAGAAACAAAAACTACCCCGTGGGGAAAAACAGACCGGCAGCCGGACTAGACAGGACTAGACAAGGAGGTTAACACAAAGTACACCAGACAACAAACTGGCACAGGACTGAAAACACCAGGAGAATAAAGAGGGCAGAAAACAAGGCAGGTAACAAGGGAGAACAGCTGAACCAATAATCAATAATTATTCCCCAGTAAATGCGAGTCGTACGTCATTGATAAAGGGACGGAGGCGAATGATGTCAACAAAACTGCTCTTCTCTTTTTTCCTCCGCCTTACGAGAGCAATGTTTTGCTGACATTTAAAGATAGTGCGGAAAGCAAAACATTTTATAATCATTTTGTCTTCATCCATTGCGTCCATTGCATATCGCGCCGCTTTACTTCCTTTTCCGGGTCAGAGCGTCTTGGGCTGTTACGGCAGTGTATAGTGTTAATGCAAATATTGGATATGGGTCGCTTTTAAAAGATGATGCAAGCGGGTTGTCAACAAATCGGAATTGTTCATCAAGACCTGTAGTGTAAATGCGGCCATAGTCGACTAAAATCTAATGAGTTTAGTTCAGTTGTAATGCACTAATTGAGCATTTAAGCATTGCATAACCGACTGTTACTTGACTACATGCCAAAACTGATATTTTGACATAATTGTGTGTATTTTTGACCGTTAAAGCGCAGCTCAATTCAGTGCTCGGCAGGGCTTTTTTCCAAAGGATCACATAGAAAATAATGTATAATGTGTGACTTTTTATTATAAACAAGCTCGAAATAGAAAAGCGCTATATAAATGTAACAAATTATTACACACTAATATTGTTCTATAATTGATATTTAGACATTATAAAATCACTATTATAATATTTGCAGTAACATTTTATCAAAATAATTTATTTAAAATATCTAAATATATATCTGCAACAAAATGTATATGTGTGTGTAAGCACGCATAAAAGATTTAACATGGAAAATGTGCCTTAAAACAGAAAAAAAACCCTAACAACATAAAAGACTTAAATGCTTGAACCCGTTAAATGCTGCTTGCAGCTTTAATTATTATTAATATTATTATAATTATAGTGGCAGGTGCAATCCAACATGAAATCCATCTGGGCAGTTAACATGGGGCCATTATGTATATCCAAATGGTCCCCACATACAAATGTTGGCGGGGTTGTTCATATTAGAACCTAAATGGTACATATCAAACCCTTTTTAAAGGGTACGGTCCCAGTGACAGCTTTTTTTCTGAGAGTGTAAAAAAATATAATGCGCAACTTTTTATTATAAACAAGCTCGAAATACATAGGGACTCTTATTTTGAAATGCCTTACTATTGCAGTTGCAGATGCACATTCAAGTTCAGATGAGGGAGATCAAAAATGCATTGCTACAGCCACCTACAACATTTTACTATATAAACACCTGTCATTATTCATCAGCTTTAGTTCATTAACAACGGCTTAAATGTGTGCTATTCATTGATTGGGAACTGCTCTGAAGCGCTGATGTTGTGTGAGCCTGTAGAATGTGCAACAGTGCGTGTTTTCCCGCATTTAGATGTATTATTATTATTACATAACGTTACGTAACATTGTTTAAAAATCAATAAACCATTTTTCTCTTCATTTTCCCTTAGTACATTGTTTTAATCCACAATTAGCATTTGCTTTTCATGATATGGGAAGGCAGTTTCCTAAATGAGATTGACTTAACTCAAATGAATAAGTTGGCAGAATGTTTTTTTTTAATGAACTTGCAAAGCGTCATTCACAGAAATCATATTTTTAAGTTTATACACTCTCAGAAAAAGCTGTCACTGGGGCAGTACCCTTTCAAAAGGCACACACTTTTGTACCCTAAAGAGTCCATATTACCTCAACGGTACATTTTGGTACCAAAATTCCCAGCCAACATGTATATGTGGGCCCCACATGGTTTATGCTTGCACTGTAAAAAAAAATTCAGGTCTCCAATTGAACATTTTCTAGTGAGCAATCACATCTACATTTTTCAGTTGGCCAAATTGAATTTCTGTGAATTGATGCAATTTAATTTAATTAAAATTCAAGAAATTCAATTTGGCCAACTGAAAAATTTAGATGTGATCGCTCACTAGAACATTTTTAGAAGATTTTTTTTTACAGTGTGGGCTAAATGGGTACGAAGTGGGCATGGTTCCAAAATGGGAATCTTATCTGGGACCCATTTGGGTCAGCTAAGTAGGTCCCACATGAGTGAAAACAGTTGGGCTACCTGTACCTGTGGGTCCTAGCTGGGTCACTAATGGGAAATGGGTGCATGGGCTCAAAATGGGCAACACAAATGGGGCCCATATGGGTTTACCAAATGGGTTAGACATGCACTCTAAAAAATGCAGGGTTAAAAATAACCCAAGTTGGGTTGAAAATAGACTAACCCAGCAATTGGTTTGTTTTAACCCAGCATTGGGTTTGATTTAACCCAGCGGTTGGGTTAAATGTTTTTAAATGTTAATTGCTGGGTTAAAACAACTCAATTGCTGGGTTAAAACAAGCCAATTGCTGAGTTAGTCCATTTTCAACCCAACTTGGGTAATTTTGAACCCAGCATTTTTTAGAGTGTGGGCTAACACAATCCGTCCTATATAGGCTGCCAACATGGGCCCAAGGTAGGACGCACTTAGGTAATCTCTATATGGGTTCCTTATGGGGAAACACATATGGAGCCCACTTAAAGCTGGGACCGAGATGGGTCTTGTGTGTGTTGCCCACTTAGGTCCCACCTAGTGCCAGCAGCCATATCACCCTGTAACCCAAGACTGGTTTCCCACTGAAGCTAAGCAGGGCTGAGACCAACTGGGAAAACTAGGGTGCTGCTGGTAGAGGTGTTAGTGAGGCCAGCAGGGGGCGCTCACCCTGTGGTCTGTGTGGGTCCTAACACCCCAGTATAGTGATGGGGACACTATACTGTCCTCTGGATGAGACGTTAAACCGAGGTCCTGACTCTCTGTGGTCATAAAAAATCCCAGGATGTCCTTCGATAAATAGTAGGGTTGTAACCCCGGCATCCAAATTTGCCCATTGGCCCCTGTCCATCATGGCCTCCTAATCATCCCCTATACGATTGGCTTCATCCCTCTGCCTCCTCTACACCAATCAGCTGATGTGTGGTGGGCGTTCTGGCGCAATATGGCTGCCGTCGCATCATCCAGGTGGTGCTGCACATCGGTGGTGGATGAGGAGATTCCCCCCTTCTTTGTAAAGCGCTTTGAGTGCCTAGAAAAGCTCTATATAAATGTAACTAATTATTAAACACTAATATTGTTCTATAATTGATATTTAGACATTATAAAATCACTATTATAATATTTGCAGTAACATTATTTATCAAAATAAAAAAAAAAATAATTTACAAAATAATTTATTTAAAATATCTAAATATATATCTGCAACAAAATGTATATGTGTGTGTAAGCACCTATAATAGATTTAACATGGAAAATGTGCCTTAAAACAGAAAACAAACCCTAACAACATAAAAGACTTAAAGGTCCCATGGCATGAAATTTTCATTTTATGAGGTATTTCAACATTAATATGAGTTCCCCTAGCCTGAATATTGTCCCCAAGTGGATAGAAATGTTGATCGGTGTAAAGCCGAGTTCTGGCTGTCTTTCTCTGCCTTTGAGAAAATGACAGGCCAGACGAGCCAATCCTGAAGTCTCCTGGTTTGACGTCCAAGCAGGAACGGTTTCCTCCCTTTCCTCCGCCCAGAGAATCTGGCACGCCCATGCAAACGCTCAAGAGATCAAGGGTTGTGAACGAGTGAACGCTGGCAGTTTCTCAGTGTTTGGATGTACAAATGAAAACAGAAGTCTTTCTTCAGTTCCTTCTGATCTGTGATCAGTGATTTCTTATGTGTAGCTAATTATTTATTATTCGTGCACACACTGCGGCTTCTCTCTCTCCCGACAGAACGGTGTTTTCGTGTTTTCTATCTTGTGAGTCAGTGTTTTTGTACGTCCTCGTCGCGTCTATCTGTTCTAAAATGTGCATACAGTCGGGAGTTTCTGCTTAACATCGGCAGAGCCACATCTTTAGAGATAAACCTCACGCACGCCGAAGCTCGGCCTTCAACATCCCCGACCCCCAGTACTGCATCTGGCCCACAGCGGAGGCACCAAACGCGGCGTGAGATTAAGCAGAAGGGGGGTCAGCGTGAGGGTATCCGGCTAGGCTAGCCAGCTATTCCCACAATAAACTGGATTACATTCGATTACTGCTGTTGTGTCTTTGTTTGCGCTGTGTAAGTTACTCAATGCGCGTCACTGACGCTTTTCATATGATTGGAACATATCTAGAAATAATGCTTTAATCAAACTTACTAACTCGTTCATCTCGCTGTAATGGTACATTGCATGTGTTACAAAGTTGGTAGAATAATGATGAAGACGGACTCGGTGTGACTGGGACTCGTGTTTATTCAGAACTCTCAGATACAAACACAATAAACTCGCGCTGACAGACAGCGCTCTCACAACTCAGTAGTTACTATAAATAACTTTGTTAGCAATCGCTCCGTCTCCATGATGTCCGGTTCGCGAACGAATCATTCTTTTGAATCGGTTGTTTTTAGTGAACCGAACCAATTCACCAAATAGGACTGAATCGTTCTAAACGGTTCGCGTCTCGAGTCAGCGCTGATCCATAATTTACTAAAGTTACTAACTTTCTGACATGAGTGACAGCCCCTCCGACTAGAAATAAACGAATAACCTGAAGTATATTCTAGTAACTACAACAGTTCACCCTGAACTGAGACATGCTGAGAGAACTGATGTGAAGTGAACTCAGGTCCATCCGTCTCTCTGGCAGCAGCTCGTGCCTCATAGACCTCGTTAAACCACGCCCCCACCGCTCATTTCAAATGCAAAGATGTCAGCCAATCACAACAGTGGGTGTTTTTACTGAAGTCTCACAGCAGACACGCCTCTTGAAACAGGGCAGTCAGCCACAGGGCAAACAGCAGTATAGACAAAATGCCTTTTATTTCTAAATTATGACATTTTATGATGTAAAAATCATACTAACAATATAAGTACACCTCAGGAAACACTATAAAATAATAGAAAAATGCCATGCCATGGGACCTTTAAATGCTTGAACCCCGTTAAATGCTGCTTGCAGCTTTAATTATCATTATTAATATTATTATAATTATAGTGGCAGGTGCAATCCAACATGAAATCCATCTGGGTGGTTAACATGGGGCCATTATGTATATCCAAATGGTCCCCACAAACAAATGTTGGCGGGGTTACATATTAGAACCTAAATGGTACATATCAAACCCTTTTTAAAGGGTACAGTTCCAGTGACAGCTTTTTTTTCTGAGAGTGTAAAATAACATCTTGGGTTAAGTTGACTGCATGAATTAAACATAGTTTGTGCTTTTTTCAAGTTGGGTTTTTTTACAGTGTGCTTTGATTTGCCAAAGTTTACAAGCTCTGTCTTAATGAACGAGTTTTTGGAAAAACAGTGACTGTCTTAATTCATAAAGGCTGCCAACAAATCCCCAGAGCACTGTATGATTCTGCTTTGTTTACATAGTTATGCCTCTGAAATATTCTGTGCTTATTACTTCTGAACAGAGGGAAACTGGCCACAATCAACCAACAACTTTCTCTGGAATAGTCAGAATGCTGATATAAGTAAATAAGACATGAATGTCTTTTTTTGCAGAATAAGCTACAATATGTACCAGGCATTATGGCAGGGGTCTCCAAACTCGGTCCTGGAGGGCCACTGTCCTGCAGAGTTTAGCCCCAACCCCAAATAAACACACCTGAACCAGCTAATCAGTGTCTTGCTAGGCCCTAGCTGGTGTTTTATCGGGGTTGGAGCTGAACTCTGCAGGACAGTGGCCCTCCAGGACCGAGTTTAGAGACCCGTGCTTTATGGCAATAGTCAAGACTCAAGCACTGTCAAAAGAAAAATGTATATGCACCCATTTAAAAAGCATCATTTGGGTTCCCTCTTGCTCTTGACACATAATCTTCATCAAGTAACACAGCAGCAAACGCAGCCGCTCTATAGACAGTCACATGTCACTGCGTCGGGGCCTGAGGCGGTTTCTGGATTCAGATGTCACATGTTGTTTTAATAGCATATCAAACACATGATAGGAAACAAGCAGGTGGAGCTGTTAAACACCACGAGCACATGTTTCGACCATAATACCGACATTCCCAATATGAACATGCTGCCAGTATTAAAATGGACCATCACACAGACACGTCGCTGTGTGTGCCGCAGGCTACAGGCACGCTCACAGCACGTCTGACGGCTGACACACATCTCTGTTTAAAGCCAGGGTGTCCAGTCCTATAGGGCTGAAGCTAAAGACATTTACTTCAGTAATACACTCTCCTGCTCATGATTCAGTGTCTCCCGGAGGAGTTTTGTGGGTGGACTTTAGTCAACTCTAGGGCGAACATTCCTTACATTTTAAAGTTAAATGCATGAATCTGGTGCACTTTGAGTTCAGAATTAAGAGCTCTATTTTTAGTGTCCAAACTGAACAGATTAAAAAGTCTTTGCTTTGCTTTGACCCAACCTTTTAAAAGTGGACTCAAACCTTTTTATGTGTGGAATAATGTCTCAGTTTACAAACTATCTGGATTAATGTTATAATAAATATAATATAATATAGAAATTTATTATTTGTATTATGATAATCAATCAATTTATTATTCATTAATTTATAATAATTTTTTTTTTAAATTAGTGTAAATTAGTATTATTATTCCTGAGACCATAATACAAATGCATTTTAAAATAAATGTAAATACTAAAATATATAATTACAGTGTCTTAATTTATCCACTTGCAAGAGTTAAAATATCAATCTTATATTTTGGCAGAAAACGGCTTCACATTTCTGTGAAAACGTGTCTTGTTACAAATCAAGCTCATCATCCATTCACATGCAAATGTTTAAATAAAGCATAACGGATGCACATTGCATTCACAAATGCATGTTCAATCCTCTTTATCTCTGGAACAATTTTTGGGGATTTCTGCCTGGATTTGGCCGACCCAAATTGAAAAGCTTCCCATACACACATACTAAATACTAATACTAAAAAATAGAGGGGATTATTGATTTTTTTGGTTATAAATTAATTTTTGAAAGTGTATATCTCAGGCCCTGTGAGCTCTAGCACCCTGCAGACAGTTTGGGCTGTATCATGTGTGCAAGATTTATTCAAATTGATCTGAAGGGAGGAATATTGCCTTTTTTATGTAATTTCCGCCTACCCAAATATCTCCAATGTACAAGTCTCCCCATATATAAATGCAATATCCCAGTGTCAAGTCAAGTCAACTTTATTTAAATAGTGCTTTGAACAATGCAGATTGTTTCAAAGCAACTTTACAGTGTTAAACAGCAAAATAATGCAACAGAATTTTGTTCAGCCGTATAGCCATTCCGGAGAAAACGGTCATATCATCAGCTCATTTCAAGTATCATACAGTGACAGTGTGGGCTTTAGATCAGTAATTAGATCAGTCATTTAGTTTATATGGTTAATTTAGTTTAATAATTAGATTTGTTTGGATGTTTAGTTGAAAAATGTAGTGTCCCCAACTGAGCACGCCAAGCCAGAGGCAACAGTGGCAAGGAAACCAAAACCCCATTAGGTGACCTAATGGAGAAAAATAAACCTTGGGAGAAACCAGGCTCAGTCGGGGTGCCAGTTCTCCTCTGGCCAATTAACAAACAGCGTATGATTATTATTCTGGAAACTTTTCAGGTCAGAGGTCATAGATCGGAATTATTCGAAAGATCGGAGTCACAAAATTATTTTTTCCAGTGTTTGCTGACATATGCTGGAAACAGCCGAAACTATCTGCAGGGTGCTAGAGCACACAGGGCCTGAGATATACACTTTTAAAAATGAATTTATAATCCAAAAAAACTGAATTATAACCAAACAATCAAAAAGCGCCTCTTTTTTGCAGGCGTAGTTTGGGTACAGCTCAGACAAGTGATAGTTACATGTTTATCACTTTTAGCAGTGGTTTGTGTAACTTCAAAGGGGTTCCTGTAAAATGACTCCAGTATTGTGTATTTAGAGATACTGTATGTGTGTATGGGAAGCTTTTCAATTTGGGTCGGCCAAATCCAGACGGAAGTAATTTAGTGTAAATAAGTTACTTTGTGTAAAACAAATGCCATATCTCCAAAAAGAAGTTCCTTATTAGGTAGTCAATACTGAATTACATTGGCATCACTAAGAACTAATAGGTAACTGACAAATTATAAAGAATTACCAATTCATTACTAATCACTATATTAATGTGTCTGAGATGTGAGCAATTGTCTTTTTTTACTCTCAATGTGGTCATAAAATGCATCACTAATTTCTAAAGTGTTATCTAGTCACTCTGCTGGAACTACTAGTGATCTGGACCATTATTTGAACCCCCTCTATCTGCTCGCTTTTTTTCTTATCAGTGCCAAAGAGACTCAAATAACTGTCGTTTTTTTTTCATTCAGGCAAGTGTTATACATCATTATAATCTGTTAAGTTTCTATTTTTTTTGTGTACAATCACAATAAAAACAAATTGTTGTGCTTTTTGCAAAATAAAGAAAACAAACATGATGCGCGATCTGCAGCCTCTCTCTCAAAGACGTTCATTCAGATAGTCTTCAGAAAATGACCTGTAGCTCAGTGAAAACTTATCACACAAACATGAGACATATGTCTAAAGAAACATTCAAATGTCAGGTTTTAAATCATGTAAATCAAATCAAAAACAAATATTCTGTGTTTATGTAATTTGTTTGAAAACAGAGAGATGTCAGTCGTTCGCGGGGCCACTTCATTATCCGGTAAAACGCTCTTTGAGATTCAAATACTGATGACCCATGAGAGCAAAGTCAACGCCCACACAACCCAAATAAACACTTCAAGTGAAAAATATGTTTTTAATGAGGCTAATCTCATTCATTAACAAGGAATTATGCCCTAAATTCGATATTACTTACTGATTAGTTAAGCTTGTTTCTTTAATAGCCAATAGTAGTAGCTGAAGAGTTAATGTAGTACTTATTAGTACTTCCTGCATAGTTACTTATTAATGACGGGCCATTATTCTAAAGTGTTACCATCAAAACGACTAAAGACGCTGTATCATTTATGCCAGGCCAGTTGATGGCGATGCCACTTTCAGAAAAATACTTCATGCTTACGTAATACATATGTGCATATGTATTGTATTTCGACAATAACAGTATCGTTTTGAAAAGCATGCACTTTTAATTACCTTTTCAAAAGTTAGCATTTTTTGCGCTTTTGTCGTGTACATGAACAGCCTGCATGCAAAATGTTCCAATTTTAGTTAAAAACGGTGTCATGTAAAGTCCCCTTGACTGATGCCTTTCCAAAACAATGGTGCAAACGTTAGAGACCTCTTATCGGTGTTATGAGACGTCTCAGTAGGAAACTGTGGCAGGTCGACACGGTCTAGCTAATTAATGTGAAACCTGTGGGCATCAGGGCACATTGTTCAAAAACTGAACCAAACCAGTCTTCATACTCTTTCATGTGATGTAATAACTCGCTCAGGCTTTCATTTTTAACCTGGCCACACACAATAGAGTTTAATGGTATTCATTTTAACCAGACAAACGGCTATTTAGTCATTGTTTTGGGCTACTGTTGTCGGGCAGCCTTTCTAAACTATTAACTCATTGAATAGCCTATTTCACTAAGGAGAATGCATTGCGAGGGGCTGTGCATGTTGACACTGAAAGATTTGAAAGATACGGAAAGCTCTGAAAGCTCTTGACGTAATAGTATTGACACTGTTTGTGGTTAAAATCAATCCCCGTCCGTAAAAGTCAATACTTTTCTACATCACTCTCAACAGGTTTCACCCACAACGGATTCCAAGCGTCAATATGTGGTTTTTGCGGATATGCTTTTGCCCTCCATTATACAGTATGAGCACCTGTCTCTCTGTCCTTCTCTCCTAGATGAGTTCAAGTCTTTTCTGAAGCGGCTGCCCGCCACGCATTTCCTGCCGGTGAGCAGCGTGCACCTGCTGTGGGGCAGCGACTGGGACCTTCAGAACCGCTATCGGCTCTTGCAGAGTTCACTGGAGGCCCAGAGACTGAAGATCCAGCGCACGGCCCGCAAACTCTTCGGTCTGAGTATCCGCTGCCACCACAACCCCAACCACCAGATGCCCAGAGAGAGGTGAGAGGCTTTACACCAGGAAGATCGGATCATATTCCAACAACTGCTCACATTGGAGCTCAACAGTAGCGCTCTGAAACATTTTCCCATAGGGATTTCAGCAGATTAATGAACTAAACCAACCAGCTCCCAGAAGAATCACAAATTACAATAGTTTATTCTTAGCTAAAAAGTCTTAGAGAAAACCAAAACATTTTTACAGTGTAGGATTTGATGTATTTTATTTTAACCTCCTTAGCTCTGGGACCATTTTTGGGGATTTCCGCCTGGATTTGGCCTCCCCAAATTGAAAAGCTTCCCATACACACATACAGTGTCTCTAAATACACAATTTTCGTGTCATTTTACAGGACACCCTTTGAAATTACATAAAACACTGCTAAAAGTGATAAACATTTAAGTATGGAAAAAGGAAAAACACAAGGAAAAAAATATGTTGTCTGAGTTGTGAGTGCAGCGCACTTGCAGAGAGACTCCGCCCCCACTCTCTTCTGATTGGCTGTAATATTTGATTGATTTGGTTGTGAGTGCAATGCGCCTGCAGAGAGACTCCGCCCACACGCTCTTCTGATTGGCTGTGATATTTGATTGATTTGGTTGTGAGTGCAGTGCACTTGCAGAGAGACTCCGCCCACACGCTCTTCTGATTGGCTGTGATATTTGATCGATTTGGTTGCGAGTGCAATGCGCCTGCAGAGAGACTCCGCCCACACGCTCTTCTGATTGGCTGTGATATTTGATTGATTTGGTTGTGAGTGCAGTACACTTGCAGAGAGACTCCGCCCCCACACTCTTCTGATTGGCTGTGATTTTTGATTGATTTGGTTTTGAGTACAGTGCCCTTGCAGAGAGACCCCGCCCACACACTCTTCTGATTGGCTGTGATATATTTGATTGATTTGGTTGTGAATGCAAAGCCCCTGCAGAGAGACTCCGCCCACACACTCTTCTAATTGGCTGTGATATTTGTTTGATTTGGTTGTGAATGCAGTGCGCTTGCAGAGAGACTCCGCCCACCCGACAAAAAGGGGACAAAGAACTTTCCTGAGGCCTGTTCAGTGTCTTGTATGTTACGTGTGTACGATAACAAGGGTTATCGTAAGGGAACATTGCATTTTATCATTTTGCAAACATTATGGGAACATTCTAAAACAAGAAGTAACATTTAAAAAACGTTAGATGAACGTCCGTTAACTATGTATAAATAATTGCTAACGTTTGGAGAATTTTTAAAGACCAGATAACATTGAACAAACTTTGTATTAATGTTACTGGAAGCACGTTTGTTCATAACTTTGTAAGAACCTTTCCTGTTAGCTGCGGCACGGTTGACTTTGATAAATAAAAGTGCAATCTTTCCGACTGTACTGAAATTAAAGAGTGCTGTGTCAAAAGCACTGCCCCGAAATGTAGGCAAACAAAGTCATCTGTCCATTAACGTGACTTATAAGATGCACACTCAGGAAAATGCACATAAATCAAACTCTAAAATAAACGACAAAATTGTTTATATGGTTAAGCAGTGCGAGAGCATCAACTGTCACTAATGTGGAAGTGGCTCACCCACGCTCCAATGGCGGCTTTGACAAGGTCTGTGCTGAAGCGTTATCAAAGCCGAGCAGAGCAGAGTCTGGGCTCTGTAGGGCTCACATCAAGGACGTCTGATGGCAATAGCACAGAGAGAGAGAGAGAGAGAGAGAGGGGAATTGCCTATTTTAATTCCAGGTAGTAAGTTATCATTTCAGCGTAGTGTGCCAATAGATACATTCCCTGTGATTTTCATGGCTAATCCGTGAAACACTGGACTTCAAAGTAGAGTGTTGTTCTGCTGAGGGTGAGAGAGTCTATTTCTGTGCAGGACTATATTCATACTTCAAAGTCAGAGCAGCTAGTTTAGCTAACTGATAACAGTGCGCCAAATTAGCATCCCATTTGAATAAACTAAGCAGCAGGGGTAACAATCCGTCATGGTAAACAATCTCTGGGGGAAGCATGGCGTTTGAATGCAATCCCCATGATTATACACCTCGTCTTGAATTAACACTCCGGATAGAAACATACTTTACTCAGGCACGTGTGCAATTTGGTTGAACATGCTTAATGTGTGCAATTACTGTGGCGGTAACACATCTTAGTACTCAAATATCTTTGAAAAAGTCTGTTCCATTAAACCAGATGCACACCTGTACACTGTGTCCTCATAACCAGACGTGGCGTTATGCTGCGACACGTGATAAAATGTGTCCAAAAGCAGATTCTATTTGAGAAACAGTTTTTATTTCTGTCACTTTGCGACTGGAACAACAACATATAATGCATGACAGTTGCAGTTACTCAGTTACTGATTATTTACTGATGAGTAATTGTTATTAATTTGATGCGAGTGCAGTGCGCTTACAGAGAGACTCCGCCCACACTCTCTTCTGATTGGCTGTGATTTTGGATTGATTTGGTTGCGAGTGTAGTGCGCTTGCAGAGAGACTCCGCCCACACGCTCTTCTGATTGGCTGTAATTTTTAATTAATTGGTTACAAGTGCAGTGCACTTGCAGAGACACTCTGCCCACACTCTCTTCTGATTGGCTGTGATTTTGGACTGATTTGGTTGCAAGCACAATGTGCCTGCAGAGACACTCCGCCCACACTCTCTTCTGATTGGCTCTAATTTTTAATTAATTGGTTACAAGTGCAGTGCACCTGCAGAGACACTCCGCCCACTCGCTCTTCTGATTGGCTGTGAATTTTGATTGATTTGGTTGTGAGTGCAGAGCGCCTGCAGAGAGACTCCGCCCACACTCTCTTCTTATTGGCTGTGATTTTGGATTGATTTGGTTGCGAGTGCAGTGCACTTGCAGAGAGACTCCGCCCACACTCTCTTCTGATTGGCTGTGATTTTGGATTGATTTGGTTGTGAATGCAGTGCGCCTGCAGAGAGACTCCGCCCACACTCTCTTCTAATTGGCTGTAATTTTTAATGAATTGGTTACGAGTGCAGTGCGCCTGCAGAGAGACTCTGCCCACACGCTCTTCTGATTGGCTGTGATTTTTGATTGATTTGTTTTGTGAGTGCAGTGTGCCTGTAGAGAGACTCTGCCCACACGCTCTTCCGATTGACTGTGATTTTTGATTGATTGATGACATTGGTTTGAAACATTTAAATATTCGAAAGGTGTCGTCGATTTAGATGTCGTCGATCTGGTGGGCCAGTGATGAGTGTCTAATGGTTTTAACTGAGCTTGGGTCAGTTTTATAATGTAGGTTCATTTTTAATCCATGTAATGAATTTTAATACTTATGCGTGCATAATGAAATAGAAAATGATACTTAATTGCTTCTAATTGACCTAGTTTCTCTGAACACTCAGAATTTTACGCCAATGCCTAATAGTTATAGCTCGCCTAGTAGCGCTGAGAATGCGACCCATACTTTGCATTGTAAATTGACTTTTTGAAGATCGACAGAGCCATTTGTGTTCATTAAGTTCTGCCCTACTTCACTGTTTCACTCACTAAAGAAGAGTTTCTGAACCATGTTTAATTCTGTTCAGATCATCACAAACTTTCAGCTGCAAGTGTACTGTAACTCGCTAAGCATGTCAAAAGTTTGCATCTGTAAGTAGAGGCTGAAAACTTGTTGGGATGGTTGTTACTGTTATTGCTGCCAACCGTTGGTTTCCTGATCGACACAGCATTACATCCCACACAACTAGCTCTATGACAACCCCGAGAAACATAACCATTCAAAATGTGTCAATTGATGCACTACAGATATCAAGAGTAATTTCAATGCACAAAACACAGCCATAAATACCATTTTGTGTATTACTTATATTAATCATAAAATGCAATACCTCCAACAATCGTATCTTGTCCGATTGCTATAGAATTCATTAATACGGTGTTCATTGAATTAGTTTTAAACTCATTCTATGCATCTGAGCTCAGATCAGCCCTATATATCGGCACACACCCGAGATGTTGTTGAGCTGTCTGTGCTGTCACTCAAGATGTCGATTGTGTCTCCGCTGACCTGCTCTCTGGCCTGAAGGCCCTGATGAAGAAAGATGGCTGCCCGCTGGAGGAAGAGTTTCCTGCTGACACTCAGCGGCTTCCCGTTGCTCATTATTAGCAGCAAACTGCCTCCATCCGCCCCACAGACTCCAGAGATAGAAGATAACTAACTCCACTCTGCAGACATTTGTACGGTTTGATGGCACACCAATTATCTAGAGGAAGAAAACTTAATTTGGCTCCAAACTTTGGTTACTTGTGATTACTGCCAAGTTTTACTGGGAAGTTCCTACTGACAATTTCAGAAATCAAACTTAATGTGCTTTAATGGGCTTTTTAGTGTCAATGCAATATTTAATCAACACGTTCTCACTCCCAAGGCATCACTATTGATGCTTTAACGCACAGGGCACCCCTTTATTCAACGCGCAGGTGCTCCATTGATTTCAGTTGTTTTCCCAATGCCTAAGATCAAGATGCATTTATTTATTTTCATTTGTAAAAGCAGACATGAATTTATGAATATTTATAGGCTACTTTTATATTTTGGAGCAACTAACCCCACTCCTACCCTAAACCTACACACTTCAGGCAAATAAAAGTACAGTCACAGGTATTTACTGCAAAAACTGACCAAAAACTGTATAAGTATTAACTCATGTTGCATTCCAAGTCTTCTGAAGCCATACGATATCTTCATGTGAAGAACAGAGTTTAGGACAGATTGTGCTTTTGGTCTATACGGCTAATTTTGCCCTTCATGACGACTGTGAGGGGGGTGGATTTTTTTATAACTCATTCGTTTACATTATATAAAGCCTTAAAGTTCTGCATAATTAAGGGCGTGGCCACTTTGAGTGGCAGGTGGATAGCCGTTTATCTGCTGTCTGTTAGTCATCACGTCACCTCAGCTTCGCCCACGTCCCGCCTCTTTGCCCATTTTCTGTTATCCGGGTATGAGGCACAATGACGCACTGCCAAGATGGCGACGGCCAGCTCGACCCTACTTTACGCTTCAAAACTGCCCTTCAGAATCCAATGGTTGATGACACGGACACTACGTCCATATTTATTTACAGTCTATGGTGTTCTCCCGTCCGTCTCGCCGTGAAGTCCATTCTGAAATGCGTCTGAAAATGAACTGTAACTCAGTGAATACTTGCCACACAGACACGACAGATATCTCTTTATAAAGCTTGGAATGTCTACTTTTAAAGGGTTAGTTCACGCAAAAATTCGGTCATTAATTACTTACCCTCATGTCGTTCGACACCCGTAAGACCTCCGTTCATCTTCGGAACACAAATGAAGATATTTTAGTTGAAATCTGATGGCTCTGAAAGGCCTCCATTGGCACAATGCACTTTACACTCTCAAGACCCTTAAAAGGCACTAAAGACGTCGTTACAAAGTCCATCTCACTACAGTGGTTCTACAATAACTTTATGGAGTGACGAGGTAGTTTTTGTGCGCAAAAAAACCCTAAATAACGACTTACATAGTGATGACGATTTCAAAACACGGCATCATGAAGCTTCGAAGCGTTATGAATCAGTGAGTTGATTCAGCAGTTTGGATCGCCAAAGTCAGCAGTTTGGCGGTTTGACACACGATCCGAATCATGATTCAACTCACTGATTCATAACTAGGGTTGGGAACCGAGAACCGGTTCTTATGCAGAACCGAAACTGATTTTTGAAAAATACCAGAACCGCGCGAAATTCCTAAGTTTCGGTTCCGAAAACGGTTCTGGTGCAATGTGTGTGCGAAGCGCTGGAAGCGTATCCTTTCATAGCGAGTGACAGCCAGTGTTGCCAAGTCCGTGGTTTTCCCGCTTTCCCGCTTTCTACTGTTGCCGCGGGCTGTGTTTCATGTCCGCGGGTTGAAGCGATTGTGCAATTGTGCGTTTTTTTTTGTAAAAACCTGGCAATCATGGCTCACCTCATCATGAATATTAATTACGTTGCCTGCCGCTTCCAGGAGTGTAACGCAGTTCAGCACTGAAAGCCCTCGCGCTACACATTTACGGTTTTGCGTCAGATATTTTCTCGTTGACCACCAGCATGGCGAAGAGAAAGTCACAAGTATGGATACATTTCCAAAGAATGAATGATAATGAAGCAAAATGTAACACATGTGAAAAGTTAATAACATGCAAAGGAGGCTGCACTAGCAATTTGACAAAACATTTGCTACAGCACAGAATGCCTCAGGGCTTATACCAGATTTATAGTGAAAGGCCTATATATATATATATATATATATATTTGTCAACCGTTGAGTCACCATGGTTTAGGTAAGCGTTTAGGCACAATTACCTTTGTAATGCTGAATTGCAATTTATTATTTACAAGTTCACTGAATAACTGAATTACTATTAAATTAATATACAACTAATTAATAAATATAACTAATAAATATAATTTATAACTTGGTTTTATTCAGAGACAGAGAGATAAAATGTAATAAGACAATTTCAGAGGTGTTCATTTGAAAAAAATGTGTTGCAAGAATGGCTTACTTAATACTGTAATATATGTACAGTACAGGACTTTTTTGACATTGCCAACCTGTAAATTAATTTTAGAGCAAGTATAAACACAAAATGGATTGTTTGAGTTGCGTATTGTGCCTTTTTCCTTTACCACTATTTGTTTAATAATTGTAATGGAACCGGAATCGGAACCGGAATCGTTAGGCGGAACCGGAACCGGAACCGGAACCGGAAAATTTCTCACGATTCCCAACCCTATCCATAACACTTCGAAGCTTCATGATGCCGTGTTTTGAAATCGTCATCACTATATAAGTCGTTATTTAGAGTTTTTTTGCGCACAAAAACTATTCTCATCACTTCATAAAGTTATTGTAGAACCACTGTAGTGAGATGGACTTTGTAACGACGTCTTTAGTGTCTTTTAAGGGTCTTGAGAGTGTACCGTGCATTGTGCCAATGGAGGCCTTTCAGAGCATCAGATTTACACTAAAATATCTTCATTTGTGTTCTGAAGATGAACGGAGGTCTGACGGGTGTCGAATGACATGAGGGGAAGTCATTAATGACAGAATTTTCATATTTGGGTGAACTATCCCTTTAAATGAAGTCATTTCTATAAAAAACAAATATTCTCTGTTTATGTAATCCGTATGAAAACAGCGAGAGTTAGAGTTTCTCAAGCGAAGCCTCATTATCTTTAATGTGACCGCGTGAAGGTTCGTGAACCTGTAAACCTCAAAACAAAGAATCAGCTTCTTCATCGAGTTTGGAAGACTCTGTGAGTTTACCTTGGATTTACCTTGTGATTTTACGTGAGCATTTTTAAGGTAAAACATTTCTTCTCACTTATATTAGCGTCATTGATGCATAAACTTCACATTGTTGGCTAAACTATTGCCAGACTAAAATGTGTGAAATCAACGGAAACATGTTGAAATATGAAATAGGTAGGCAAACTTTCAATGCTAAGTAAAGATACACGTACGAATGTTTTTAAAATGTATGTTTTAATCGTTGAAATGATGATCCTGATGCTCGTGAACGCACGCACGCAGTCATATCTCATTCAAAAGAAACAGACGACTCTTTAGCATGACGCGATCAGTCACGAGACACACAAGAGCCAATTACATTTCACTGTGAAATCTGATGAAACGTTTCTTCGGCCGGCAATTTTTGAATGTGTGCATGATCTTCGGCGGATGGAGACGCTGATCGCTTTTTGGGGATTTTCTTCACACAAATCAATCGTTTGACCTCAACACCTGTAATATTTGTGCTTTCTGAATAAATTGTGCATGCAGTCGTATCAGCCTGTTATATCTGTGTTTTATATCGTATAATACACACATGGGTAGGTTTAGGGATGGGTTATGTGTTCAAACTGAGTGTCTATATAGCTTAAATAAAATAAATGTAAATAATGTCAAAATCATAACCCAATATATAATTTCATCATGACGATAACATTCCCATGTCCAATGCATGTGTGTATGACAGCAAAGATTTCTCATTGAAATCAACAGAGCACCTGCACGTCGGAAAATGACACTAAAGGTGTGAGAGTGTGTTGTTTAATCGCGATTGGTTGCATGCAATTTTAAAAACGTTAGACGAACATCCAACTGAAATGTTTCAGAGAAGGAAAAAAAGGGGTTTTTTTGTGCTAAAAATTTGAGAACATTATTAAAGACCAGATAACTTTGAACAAACATTATTAGCATTACTGGAGGGATGTTTGTTCATATCTTTAATAGAGCCTTACCAGAACGTTCCCTGTCAGCCGGGTGTTTTAGAGCGTATTTGATTATATATTCTATATATGCTGTCAGAAAGAATGATGTGAAATGTAGTTTAGTCCTGCAAGCTTGTAAACTCATAAACCAGAGTTGTCTCGTCATTTCAGGTGAGCTTTATCACTTATCGGTTTCAATGTTCATCAGCAATATGCAATTTTGCATATGAAATAACAGAGCATGTTAAATTGCATTGACAAAATAGAAAAAGTTAGTAGCTCAAATAAAATGCAATGGTTCCCTTTGGTAATTGCGTTCATATATCTCCTCTCTATGATAAGCAGATTATGCTGCTGTTTCTATTTAAAGGGCAGATCTTCTTTATTTACGGTGAAAGAGTATAGTGAGATATTCCCTCTCGCCCGCTCTTGATGCAATAGTGCCGACACACAAGGTCTGTCTGTAGACCCGGGCAGAGGAACCACAGCTCAGCTTTAACCTCGTCTTTGCTCAATTATTGGCCTTTTGCAAATCGTGCAGTTTCTACTTTTAGGGAAGCGTCTCAAAGTCAGCTGCTGTTTATTCCTGGCTGTAAAAAAAGCTGATGCAAGTTTTACATGAATATTTTGCTTTATTGTTCCTGTGTAGAGTCCAATATCAGGTAACCTTAGAAATGTCCCGTTGGCTAAAAATCCCAATAAGAGATCTTTCTCACACTTGGTTTGATTGCGTCGTCCAAATCCAAGTTCGATATCGGCCTTCCTCGTGCGCTCATATTTCTCTGGAAACACAGCAACGCTTTAACAACTCTGAAGGGGATGACGCCGTTTCACTCCGTTATTGAACTATTGGTCCATTTGGATTTACCACCAAAGCTTTACACTCACAGAACAGCCGTTTTGAATGTGTCGCAAGAGGCAAAAGAATGTGAGAGTCGCTCCGAAGGCAATTTATTTGGAGACAAGCAGCTATGAGAAATATACTATAAAAAGTGTCACCGAGGGCATGGAAATGTGCAAATTATACATCATTAATCATGGCGACTGCAGACCTCACTGGAGTTCACGTGAAACAGGGATTGACGCTTCCTTTATCCCCCGAGGTCAGCGCAAAAAGAACGCTAAGGGCTAGAAGGATAAAAGGGAGGCGTTTACTGTACAATCCAAATGATGGAGAAAAGTACAGCTTTTTTAATATTTCTGCTTCAAACTGTATTTTTTAAGTAATCAATTATATGTGAAGCATTGAAATAAAAGCCAGATACAGTTTAATGTGTAGCCAAAATGCCAATAATGACCAGAAGAAAAAAAGTTTAATTATGAGCAAGCAAAAACACATTGGACTCTTATTTTGAAATGTCTTCCAGTTGCTCATTGAAAACAGATGAGAGAGATAGACTTGGCCGGCATAACCATAGATATACAAAATAAAGGCTAGATGTCTCGTCCGCGCTGCTGGCCAATGGAGGTCGACGTCCGCACCTGGCGGCCATCTTGTCACAGTCAGCTCGCTCACTCATTGTGTTTTAATGGTGCATGTACTTTTTAAATAACCATAACTTGCTCAATTTTCTACCGATTTTCAAACTGTTTGGTTTGTTATAAACATCAGAGATGTGGTTATGACACTGCGTACTTATGAATAATTATTCATAATTTTTTCAAGCATCCTGAATTATAGCCACGTTAATTACGTTTGTAAGAAACCAAACCATTTGTAAATCCATCAAGATTTCATCGAGATAAGAGTATTTGTGTTCAGATCACTCACCTTACATCAGGAGCCCGCCAGAAAGCGTGCCTGTGACAAGATGGCCGCCAGTGATGACGTTAGAGACTCCGCAGTAAGACATCTAGCCTTTATTATGTATATCTATGGACATTACTGGGAACGCCCACAAAACGTCATATCCACCATATGCAGTGGGGGAAAACAAGCCATTAAAATGAACGTGTGTAGACCTTGTTAGACGCTTTATCTTTACTCTTTGTAATGATTACGATTTATTTTTGCTTGGTGCAGTCCCGGAAGTTGCCATGTGGCGATCTGCACCTCTAGTGAGTTAAAAAACCCTGATCTGAAGTTTTATACCGCCAAATAAACAGACGGAGCCGTTCGTCAATTCCCAAAGCCTGCAAATCCATTACAATTAAACATTTGCACTAGTAACATTTAACTGGTATTATTGTAAAGATTAAAAGAAGAGATTTCATTAATTGCAATGGCATACGTTTGTTGAACAAAACGCCAATAAAGTCATACTTGTCACGGGACTCAATTTATCGTTAAAGCAGTTTTTCACGATGAACGATCAATGCGTGAGGTTATTAATGTACAAAACATTCAAAAGTCTTCTTTATTTCATGATGGGATGGGCTGGGCTCATACTTGTGCTTCAAGCTGATAGTCACATTATATGTACGGCACTTGTACATTTTCTCGTCAGAATGCAGCTCCCACAAATATTACACGATATAATAGCGGCTACTTCATAAATCACACAGTCTTTTGATGAAGACGGCTGCTATAAAACAGTACATTAAAAACTTTGCTATTGTCAGTAATTCTAATAATATTGTGAGCACAAGACATGTTTTATGATCAAATGTTAAATGTAAATAATACATACTTTTAATCCGTTGAATTGAGGAACACTGAATGAACGTCTTCATGGAAAGACTGGGTGATTTATGTAGGCATGTCATACCTGTATGGGGGTTGGCGGTTCGGCATGTATTTAGATGAGAAAATTACACTCCATTGATTCCGTTGGGTCGTTTATCAGTCACAGATACTGTACAGACAATCTGACCTAATATGGCTCAGTTTTTCTATATGTCTTGCTCTGTCGAGCGGCAAAAGTGATTCTACACCGGCTAAACTGATTTAACCCCATGCAATTACATTGTGGGGGAATGGACTGTTTTCCTCACACCGACTCCGCCCCCACGCCACGCCCCAGCAATGACACGACTCCGCCCCCACTCCACACCCCAGCTATGACAGAATTCCGCCCCCATGCCACGCCCCAGCTATGACACAACTCCGCCCCCATGCCACGCCCCCAGCTATGACACGACTCCGCCCCTACGCCACGCCCCAGCTATGACACGACTCCGCCCCTACGCCACGCCCCCAGCTATGACACGACTCCGCCCCTACGCCACGCCCCAGCTATGACACAACTCCGCCCCTACGCCACGCCCCAGCTATGACACAACTCCGCCCCTACGCCATGCCCCAGCTATGACACAACTCCACCCCTACGCCACGCCCCAGCTATGACACAACTCCGCCCCTACGCCACGCCCCAGCTATGACACGACTCCGCCCCTACGCCACGCCCCAGCTATGACACAACTCCGCCCCCACGCCACGCTCCAGCTATGACACAACTCCGCCCCTACGCCACGCCCCAGCTATGACACAACTCCGCCCCTACGCCACGCCCCAGCTATGACACAACTCCGCCCCTACGCCACGCCCCAGCTATGACACAACTCCGCCCCTACGCCACACCCCCAGCTATGACACGACTCCGACTTATACTGCGTTCATACCAAATGCGAATAGAGCGTCTGGCGCGAGTGATTTCCATGTTAAGTCAATGGAAAGGCGCGTTGACGTGCGTCTTGAGGTCCTGCGGCATGATAGACATGTTTTGCGCGGCGCGATGGAAGGGATTCCGCTTCATTCGCGCATCCAGTTTGCGCGAATGACGCAAATTGGATGCAAATTGACTGTCTTTTGCGATACACGCGAGTGGTACTTTTTGTGCATTCACGCGTTTGAAGCCAATTTGTGTCTGACGCCCGAGTTGAAAAATCTGAACTTTGGCGTCAATTGGCGCCGCGCTAACCAATCAGGAGCCTGCTCACTGCTGTCACATGGTAAAGTGACGTGATGAGAAACCCTGCATAATTTAAAAATACTACTATTGTGTCACAAAATGTAGTTTTAAGACTTTTTCAGGTGAGAATGTAGTTGTTTAAAGCTCAAATCTGTGGTTTATTTATAAAGAGAGCCCCTATTTAAAAAAAATAATCTTGTGAGCTCCAGTGGATCAGCGGCGATCAGCGCTCATTAACCCCGGCGAGAGCAGCCTTTCCTCAGCCAGTCCTTCTGCCGTCTGCCGCTGGCTCTGATGTCCTGTAGTGGTTCGTCTTGTGTGGATCTAACGGCCGATCTTTGCTCTCATGAATCTATCATTTGTTGTCTGCCAAATCGTTTTGACTGAGGGCAAAGAGAAGTTTCGTAACTTTATATTTTAGGATATTTGAATATACATGCAGTGAAGATAATGTTGGAGTTGCCTGGACCACATTTGTGTGGATATTAATGTTTAATATATATTTTTAAAGAAAATGAAAAGAGGCAGAGTGGTGCTTTATGACGTATTTCTCCTGGAGCACCTTGAACGCGCGTCCACAGAATGGATTCAAAATGTTCAAGCGTCCAACTAGACGCGGTAGTTGCGATTTTGACACTCTATTCTTTTTTGGTATGAACGCAGCATAATGATTCTACACCGGCTAAACTGGGTTAACCCCATGCTTTTCCCCCACACCGACTCCGCCACCACGCCCCCAGCTATGACATGACTCTGCCCCCATGCCACGCCCCCAGCTATGACATGACTCCGCCCCCATGTCACGCCCCCAGCTATGACACGCCACCGACCAAGTCTATAAGATATGCACTCTTACTAACATCTACAACATATTAAACACTGTTACAATTCATCATGAGTAGATCACGAGCAATCTATTGGCATAATTGAGGGCGATCGTGTAGAACGCAGTGTTTTTACTTTGGTTTTATTTACATTTATTTAATTTATCCATAGCCTTTTGAAGTTTAACAATACATTTCTTAAAATGATAATTGAGACTTGTGTTGTAGGCTAAGATATTTAAGTCTTTTATGATAAATAAAGTTTGAGGGGAAATACAAACTCCAAAGGCACCAAAGTCTCTGGTATGAAACACACACATATGCAGATGTAAACACCTTTTGATGCATCGCCTGATAAATTGCTCTGACCCGAGCAAAACCACAGCCGCCGCCTCAGTGACAGATAGATTCACGCCTCAGGGACTTCTGTGCTATTTGACGAGAGGATGCATCACAAAAGCCAATGTGATATTTAATCAAATCAAACGATGCAATTAAACGAGTAACCAAACCATGCTGTCCATTTCAGTTTATGCAAAGCCCCAAAATTACGCATCCTGGCTTGTTGTAATTAATGTTGTTAGCTCTACCTGATAAACCATGACTGTGATACTTTGAGGAGAGAAAAAGACTCGTAGTTACACCCACACACAGCACAGACAGAACAGTTACGCAATGTGCTTTTAACATGTATACTTCGTATAAAATATCTGCCACATCTGAATCTTTCCCATTGCATAGGTACTGAACAAAAACATGCATATTTTTATGTATTATTTTCGGCATTTTAAAGCAGCTGTTTTCTGCAATAACAAACAATTTTGCATAAATAACAGACCGTTGCATTTTCCGAAGATGTTTGCTGTGCAGAACCAAACACCATGATGCTAGGGATGGTTGCCAAGATGTTCATTTGTCCGTGGCAGAAACTTTATGAGACGAGATAACCCAAACCACAGACCATAGTCAGGTTAGATGCCATTTTTCAATTTAAAGGAGACCTATGATGCCCCTTTTTACAAGATTTAAAGGGGTGATGAATTGAGAAATCGACTTTCCCTTGAGCTTTTGATATATAAAAGTTCATGGTGATATAAGAATATCCTGTAAGTTTCAGAGCTGAAAACGTCCTTATTAGTCAAAGAAAAGCTTTTATAGACACCAGACCCAGAAAACGAGAGATCTCAGAATATGTCGACCATTGATGTCATAGAATGCAGAAACGCCGCCTCTACAGATAAATACGTACGCCTGCTTCTGTAGCCCCGCCCACCGACTCGTGGAGCTAAACGGATTGCGCTACCGATCTATAAACATGCCAAAGAGAGTAATACATTGTGCTGTGTCTGGTTGTGGAAGAACACAATAAGCTTCCTTTGGATTATAATATTAGGAATGAGTGGTTGAACCGCGGATTCGTTTGTAAACAAGAGACTGGATTTGCAGACAGGATGAGATTACATGAATGCATGAAGCTAATCACTAATGTGAGTACAAATGTTTGATATGTGATAGTATTTTATTGTTACAGATCAAATACAATGTTACATTTTGTACATGTCTAACTAAACATAACTTACCACTGTCACACTGTACCCAACGTCCCGGGGCTGTGTGTTTTCCAGACGGGCTGCCAATACAAATAATCTTAAATAGCAAAATAACTTTCCTTTCTTGATTAGCGTTCACTCTCTTGACTTGACGTTGAAGGAAAAATACAATTGCGGAAGTTTTGTTTATGCTGTCTGCAACGTTGGCGCGCGCGTATATCCACCGATCGGGCGGGCCAAGTAATATAAAATAACATTCATATTAATTGAGGGTGGATGAGAGATAAATCATTGTGTTTGTTCCGGTGTTCCGGTTGCCGTTTGTCACGCACTTTCAAAACAATGCCTCACGCGTACTCATGTGGGAGCCGAAGCTCATTAAATATGCAAAGCTTATCCAATCATAGCAGTGGGCGTTTACTTCCAAGTCTTCTGTGCGGCACGCCCATAAAAACCGACTGTGCCTTGAGAGAGCCTCAAAACCATGGCAGAAAATAGCCTATTACTTATTCATTATGATGTTTCTGAATGTAAAAACCACACAAACGTCATAAGTAGACCTCAGACAACAGTATAGAATGTTTTAAAAAGCCAGTTCATGACCCCTTTAAAATAAGTCTATGATGTCCCCAGGGTGTGTATGTGAAGTTCTAGCTCAAAATACCCCCCAGATCATTTATTATACCAAGTTTAGCCATGTTTTCAAGAAGAGGGCGGAGCTTCAAGAGCTCATTCAACACACCAGCAACAACAAAACAGGACAATCTCACGCACTGAAATGTATCCTCACTGATAACTGCGTACCAACAGACTTATTCAGCGCTTTTGAGTCTGTCTGGCAATCGACATCCCTTCTGCTCTGTTCCTATGTGCTGGCCTTTGCAAAACATTCCTCTATTAGTATGATCCTGTTATTTTTACTGAAAACATACTAGGTTTAAACAGTCAGGCATCTGACTCTACTGTGCACAGCAATTGCGTGTTTATGAATTACGCAGACGGTGAACTCAAAAAAAAAAAAATGATGATGCTGTTCACTTTATTTAAGCAATTCATCTTGATTTAACACAATTATATCAGGTTTCTGGTTCAAATGTAATTGCTTCATGTTATATTGACTTAAAACCGTTACTCTTTGACATAACTTGATGTTTTCATTTTGAAATAACATGTTTCAATCAAGTAACCCAATCAAACAGGACTTTCACCTCCCATCATGCTTTGCAAAGGGGCTGAATTCCGAGAGTAAATGTTTAAATAAAACAGTTTTATGAATTTTTAACAAGATGAGAAAATGGAGAGACTTTTTAATGTTTAATGTTTTGTTATTTTGTTGATATTGAAAAGAGATTGTGTTGTGTTAGTGTTTTTGGAGGTTATTGTGGTGAAGTGTAGAGTGTGTGCTTGGGCTGAGGACCTGCTAATAACAATTAAAGCTGTTTTAATAATAAAAAAACAACTACATTCTAAAAAATGCTGGGTTAAGAATAACCCAAGTTGGGTTGACAATGGACTAACCCAGCAATTGGGTTGTTTTAACCCAGCGGTTGGGTTAAATGTTTGCTTAAAACAACCCAATTGCTGGGTTAGTCCATTGTCAACCCAACTTGGGTTATTCTTAACCCAGCATTTTTTAGAGTGTACTTTGGGAAAGCCATGGACTTTTTAATGTTTAATGTTTTGTTATGTTGGTATTTAAAAGAGATGGTGTTATGTTAGTGTTTTTGGAGGTTATTGTGGTGAAGTGTATAGCGTGTGTTTGGGCTGAGGACCTGCTAATAACAATTAAAGCTGTATTAATAATAAAAAACAACTACTTTGGGCAAACCATGGATGTAAAAAAACCATCTGGCTAGCCAATAAGATTTTGTAAAAGGTTTTGTAAATGTTGTAAAAATAGTATTTCACTAAATACAAATAATCAGTTAAACTGGATTACTTCATTCATTTTCGAATAGTTTTGGAAAAAATTAAGAATGTTAACCTGATTTAACTAAATGGCATTGAATTAATCTTACATAAAAAAAAATAAGTTTACTGAAATAAAAAAATGTTAATTAAATTCTACATTACCCAATTACGTGGAACCTGTTGACATAATAAAAAAAAAGAAAAAGTAAATCCAACGTATAATTTTTTTGAGTGTGAGCATGGTGGGATGAAAATAACGACATAGCAATAACGGAATTTCATAATTCCTACTTCTTAAATCGTAATTATGGATAAGAAACTCGTAATTACGATAATCTTTTAGAATCAACCCTTTGGAAAATCCAGTAGTTTTTGTCTACTGATTTATTTTTGTATTTTTCTGGATAGACGTTGTTAAAGAACACCATTGAACGCACTTTAATTCTCTCCCTCACAGCCTCGTGTTCATCCCCGTCTAAGGTCTATTGGTTGAGTTTGGTGTAATGCCGACACATACTGTATCTCAGAGACATCTGACAGGTTGCAGTATCGCTCGCAGCGTCTTTAATTGAATAAAAAGAATTGAAGCAAATATACAGGCCTCCCCCTCACTGTATATGGCTTACTCTAGTGTCTGTTGTCTCTCTACTCCTCCATCATCCATTAGAACAGAAATTGCGGTGATGTACGTCACACAGTTTGTGCAGCAGAGCGCTCTGATGCCCCATTACAAACATGAGGATGTGAAAACAAACAGCATTCTTTCCCGTCATCTCCATATCATCCCCCATGGCAAACTCGAGCCAGCCACTTGTTTCAGCAAAACAAATAATAGTGCAAAATAAAACCAGCAAGCCACTATTGGGAAAAGCAGTTAGAGAATATAACATATGGGAGTCAGAACGCATAAAGCTCGCTTATTGCAAATAAATATGAAAAAAATGCAATATTAAATGCCACAAGCGAGTTGACTGCGTATGGCTTCAAATTGAATGCGACTAAACTTAAGCTTTTTATTGGTCAAGTAATCTGGAGCGAACTGAAAATCAAATAACGTCTGGCTTGGAATATGGCTGTATTTATATAGATTGAATCCCACAAGATGCTTATTTTACAGGTTTACCGTCTTTGAAAACTCAAGGAATGCTCATATTCTTTGCTTTCAACGTACGTTACACATCTAGTTTTAGAAACATGTTTGTGTTTCAAATAGGAAAACTCGGATATAATTGGTTAGATGTTGATGAATTATACTTTCACTGGGTCACACCATATTCATTATAATTTGTAATGTTCTTCAATATTTAATGCATGTTTGAATTAATCTGGCAAGTTTTTATGACAGCCACCATTTAAATGTTTATATTTAAAAAAATATGTATGTATGGGAAATAGTTTTTTTTGTGTGCATACAATCTACAAATCAGCCAGGATGCAGAAAAAAAGGACTCAACAGTGAAGGGGTGAATCTCTAAAACATCAAGAGTGCAAAACAGACAAAAAAACTCTCACACACACACACACAAAAACACAATTAGCTTTTGGAATGGCACGTGTTAATTTGTGTGCGCATGTGTTTTTGTGTGAATAAGTGTGTGTGTGTGTGTGTGTGTGTGTGTGTGTGTGTGTGTGTGTGTGTGTGTGTGTGTTTGTCTGTTTTGCACTCTTGATGTTTTAGAGATCTTCACTCTTGATGTTTTAGAGATCTTCACTGTTGAGTCCTTTTTTTCTGTATCCTGGCTGATTTGTAGATTGTATGCACACAAAAAAAAACTATTTCCCATTCATTTCCTATGGGGGTCATTTTCGACCCGAAGGTCCTGAGTGTGACCCATAAATGAAGAACCCCAGAGGATTAAAGATGTGAATCGTAAATTATCTTGGAATCGTGTGCAGCTGAATGGTTTCAGATCTCCGGCTTGTAAACGGCACCTAATTAATGTCATTAACGGATAAAAGAGCACCAGTCAACGTCCAAATCCTTTTCTTGAGAGCGGCAAGAATTGCTTCGATCACCAAATAGCTGCAGTTCTCCGACTCCACCATCTATAGGTTTGTTAAGACCCTGACGTGAAGTTGTCGTGTAATTAAGCGTCCAAACTTTTTATAAATGAGACCCCAGATATCTGGAAGAACATTTGTTCATAACTTTAACCCTCTGGGGCTCTTCGTTTAGGGGTTGCATTGGTCGTCTTCCCGGTCATAAGTGACCGGACACCTAAAAATTAAACTTCCTCCACCCCAGTAAAACCAATGCAATTTATTTTTCTTCAATAATATTTTTTCTTTTAAATTTTGTATTTTGAGATGATTTTATGGTATTTTTTAATATTTATGCAATAATTATGGTCTATTTTTGCCATTGAAAATTATAAAAAAACGTTTTTGTAATTTTCTTTTTATTATTATTATTATTATTGCAGTATTTCAGGTTAAAATAGAGACTAGGCCTTCAAAATATTTTTTTTTGAAGGCAGATTAGCCCCTCTTTTGGAATTATTTAAGAAATCATGCAACCATGGGTGTAATCACTAGAGGTCTCTATGGAGAATTCACTAGTTCTGTTTAAAACACATTTAATGATTTTTTTAGATGGATTTGAATATATATTTACAAAATCTCAAAGACTATTTATTATAAAGTTTTAGATTTTTTTGTTGTTGTTAGAAATATAGATTTTTTTCTGTGAATTAGTTTTTTTGCAGATTTCCCATTCATTTCCTATGGTGTCATTTTTGACCGAAGAGCACAAGTGGGAGTGATTTTTTTTACGACCACTTAGCATGCTCGAATAATGCCCTCAATTTTTGTGTGTGTTTACATACCCAATGCTAGAAAGGTCACCAAGTTTCATATCATTCCGATGAAGCAGTGATTGTGTGTGTGTGTGTGTGTATAAGTGTGCGTTTGTGTGTGTGTGTGAGTGGATGTGTCAATATCACACTCTTGATGTTTTAGAGTGTCACCCCTTTACTGCTGTGTACTTTTTTTCAGCATTGTGGCTGATTTGTAGATTGTACACACAAATATTCAGTGAATTTTTGTGTTTTTGCTAATTTCCCATTCATTTCCTATGGTCAGTCATTTATGACCGAAGACAATGAACGCTACTTTTTTTTTTTACAACCAATAAGCATGCTCGAACCATGACTCCATGGTTTTTGTGTGTTTACATACTTAATGCTAGAAAAGTCACGTTGTGATTTTTAACATTTCAAAACAGAAAATTTTCCGGTCATAAATGACCGAAGAGCACCAGAGGGTTAATAGAATCTTCTGAGAGGCTGGGTTTACAGCTGGAATTGAATTCACTTAATAATTGATTCCTTTTACACCATTAACATTTTTTCCCCCTGTTTATTCACGTTAAGCTGCTTTGAAATGCCATGCAAATAAATGCGACTAGACTTGAGTAAACGAGTGCAGTATCTAGCCTGATACCAATGCCAGTACTGGTATTGATTAATCCCCTAATAAACATTCACCTTTAAGCAAATAGTGTCCATGAATCAAAGATAAAACACTGCGTAAACGACCCACTGTAAATGAGCTCCACAATTTGGTCTTAGTTGCCGTTAGAGAACCGTAACATTGCCTTTTTGTCTCTCTAACATCGTCTTTTATGAAGTAGGAATATCCCACATCCGACATTAACATGTCATCATAACCTTTAGTCTCTAACTGCTTTGTCTCCCAGAAATCAAAATTCAGCCGTTGGTTTTATCCCGACGCAGCAGAGAAGCTCCAAAGGCTTTCAGAATGACAAGGCAAAATGCCTGCGGGGAGAGAAAGGACGAGGTGTGCATTGGGAAAATTTGACAGAATGCATTATCCATTTTAGTGATTAGACCGTAACAAACGTCAGTAGGCTGAGGCGCTAGCTTTGTGCCTTTGGACTTAACGCTGCATTATTAATGGATCCCTGACTGCATTGTTATCTGTCTGCTTTCAGATCGGTGCTCCAGTGGCTGAACCGCGTGCAGTCGTTCCTCTACTGCAACGAGAACGGCTTCTGGGGAGCCTTCCTGGAGAGCCAGCGCACGTGTGTGTGCCACACGGGGGCCACCCTTTGCCAGCGTCCCATCCCATGCGTGATCGGGGGCAACAACAGTTGCGCCATGTGCAGCCTGGCCAACATCTCCCAATGCGGCTCCTGCAACAAGGGCTACAAGCTGTACCGCGGCCGCTGCGAGCCGCAGAACGTGGACTCGGAGCGCAGCGAGCAGTTCATCAGCTTCGAGACGGACCTGGACTTCCAGGACCTGGAGCTCAAGTACCTGCTGCAGAAGATGGACTCGCGTCTGCACATCCACACCACCTTCATCAGCAACGAGGTGCGCCTGGAGACCTTCTTCGACCCGCGGTGGCGCAAGAGGATGTCGCTAACGCTCAAGAGCAACAAGAACCGCATGGACTACCTGCACATGATCGTGGGCCTGTCCATGAAGATCTGCCAGATGCGCAACAGCAGCGTGGACCCCATGTTCTTCGTCTACGTGAACCCGTTCAGCGGAAGCCACTCGGAGGGATGGAGCATGCCGTTCGGGGAGCACGGGTACCCGCGCTGGGAGAAAGTGCGACTGCAGAACTCGCAGTGCTTTAACTGGACCCTGCTGTTGGGGAACCGCTGGAAGACCTTCTTCGAGACGGTGCACATCTACCTGCGAAGCCGAGCCAAGGTGCCCACCGTCCTGCGGAACGACACCGGCCAGGGCCCGGTGGACTTATCCGACCCCAACAAGCGGCAGATCTACATCAAGATCTCCGACATACAAGTGTTCGGCTACAGCCTGAGGTTCAACGCCGACCTGCTGAGGAGCGCCGTGCAACAGGTCAACCAGTCGTACACACAGGGGACCCAGTTCTACTCGTCCTCATCCATCATGCTCCTGCTTCTGGACATCCGGGAGAGGATTAACCGTCTGGCCCCTCCGGTGGCCCCTGGGAAGCCCCAGCTGGACCTGTTCTCCTGTATGCTGAAACACCGGCTCAAGCTCAACAACAGCGAGATGATTCGTGTCAATCACGCCTTGGACATGTACAACACAGAAATCTTGAAACAATCAGACCACCTGACTACCAAACTTTGCTGAAAACAATTGGAACGAAAAAGAAGAAGAAACGTTGTACTGAGGACAACCTAAAAGAATTATTTTCTTTCTCGGTTTGATTTGGAATCTTTTGCTTTGCTTCTTTTTTGATGTATTATTAACAACTTTGTAAGTGTAATTGTTAAACGGAAACTAAAAATACGGAGATAAATCATTTTAGCTCAACAACAACAACAAAAAAATGACTGTATCATATTTGTCGAAGCATGTCTGTCATTTCCTAAAAGAGAATTACGAGAAAAGATCACAAACTATTAAATTCAACATCCAGTGACACAGAGGCCTTGATTTTACTTTGAGGGAACAAAGGTACATCTTAAACTGCCATTCTTAACACGTTTTTAGAGATGTAACGCAAGGGCAGAACCAAAACGCAGGAGTTAATTCGAGACCGATACATATTTTATACAGCGTAAGGATTCATTGACTGTACTGTGTCTTGTCCTTTCATAGAGAGCTTGGCTGTGAGTGAGTTCAGTACAGGCGTACATCGTTTCTCGGTCCAGTTTTATTGCCGCTCGCCTGGAGAACCGAATCCTGTCCTGTATTTTCAGATCCGCGCTCTTGTTCTTCAGCGAGGTTCGAGTGGCTATCGGTATCTACGGTTGAACATAATCGAGTCATGCTATTTCGTACCGCTTCGCATAATGTACACGTTGTGATCGCTGATGTGTCGAGCTTTTTTGCAGCACCGTGAACATCGTTTCTTTCATTTCTTTAAGGGTCAGCATAAAGCCATACATTTCTCAGAGGGATGAAGAAAAAAAAAAAGAAGATGGGCACATTTTGTGAGAAATGTCCTATAAATTGCTTTTGTATTTTTGTTTTACAGTCTTTTTCTAATGAAATATAGCACAGTGGTCTGAAAAAAAAAGAAAAAGAAAAGAAAATGATATATATATGTGCTGCGGGATTATGGCATGACATTGTAAAGCCATTGCATTTTCATTAACAGAGTGAATCCACAAGAACAGTATATTAAAGCTTCAAATATCTATGATGGTTTTAATCTCAAAATCTGCTTGTATACCAAATGTACACTTTACTTTTATAATATTTCATTTGGGGTTTTATATTCCTTGATGCAATTCAGGTTTAACTTTTTGACATGTCGATAGATTAATCTCTGCTCTAAAGTCTTAGCGGGGGGAGGGGGGATTTTTATTTTTATTTAACATTCACTAGTTATTTCTAGGATACGGAGCATGCCATTATTATTAGCATTAATTATTATTATTTTCATCATTATTATCCAATCTTATTAAGTGCCTGTTAGCTATCCCTTTAATGCTTTCCTTCACGTTTTCTTTATTTTGTTTGTTTAACAGGAAGAATACTAAATCGAATTCTAAACACATGCCACTTGACTCATGGGAACAGGGCCAAAAGCTTTCTTGCTGTACTCTGCATGAATTGAAAATAACCTCTTGAGAGGAGACTTAACTTGGATAATGAATTAGAGTTAAATGTGTATTATAAGTGTAAATACCTATTTTGTCTTGATATAGCCATGGAAACAAAAGCTCTTCTTAGATCACAGCAGCCCATTAAACACGACACAAACCCCCTCGAGCACAAGTTCTGTAAATATCGCAGGTCTCCCACAAGATCATCACCAGCTGAAATGGATCCGGTCCAAGCTAAATCTACACGAGCACATGCCTTCCACACACACACACACACACTTCTGTTACAGAAACCATGTACGACACCATCTCACTATCCGATAGAGCGTTCAGTGGGTTGAGAAACTGCTTTCAAGTACTTTATGTAATTTCTGCTGTTCTGTTGAAATAACTATATCGGCTTTCTTCAAAATGAATGTTTCAAATAATAATCTATTTCTCATTAAAATGCTATATTTAATAAGAAGGCCAATGCTTGTTTGTACACATTTTCTAAGACAACTGTCCAAAACACGAAGCCTTTCATAGGTATGCGAACGTTTAGGGAAAACGTTCTGAAACCAATGAACGATGCATAAATAATGTCTTAATGTTTTGAGAACGTTGTCAAAGAGCAGATGACTCTGAATGAACATTTTATTAATGTTACTTGAACGTTTGTTCATAACTTTGAGAGAACCAAAGGTTCTGAGAACGTTCGCTGTTAGCTGGGAAGTCAGCATGCCACAATCTTCTCTTCTCTGCAGATTTACTCCATGTATTTTCTAATCTCAAGCTGTTTTCTGAGCAGACGCTACTTGTTTTCTAGCCTAACAGGTACGGATGAAGTAGAAACCTGCTATGATGCTCCTGAGGGAACGTGGGTTAAATGTCTCGCTCAAGGACACACAGAGGCATTGAGGTTTACAGACTTCCAGGATGAGAGTAACAGGAATCAAACACAATGCACTGTTACACTGCTGAAGAACCCCAATGAGACTAAAGGAATTCACCACAGGACAAATCCAATCCTGCTTTCCGCTCATTTTCCCATATCATTGGTAATGCAAATCCCAGGTCTGAGAAGTTGTAGTAGAAAATGTCAAGTACAAGTTATTAACTATTAGAAATTGGTGATTATTCTCATCGTTCTGATGGTCTTAAATGTTTCGGGCAAAGTGAAAAGTAAAAAGAAAGAGAACCCCAAACTCGATGAAAGCAGAAACCAGGCTAATTGGGGGGGAAAGGCATGTTCTTTTAATGAGCCTGGGTTCCATCACCCTTATAAAAACAGATAATGGTGGATTGTTTTAGTCAAGGTTCAAAAATCTAAGCACTCAGAATGCTAGATTTTTATAGCCTGATGTCGTTATACTCAATTCTAGTCAGAATACAAGCCTGCTCCAGCTCCATTGGGCTGTGATTATGGGGTGTGTTTCAACCGAACCAGGAAAGACCTCAATTGGATAGACCTACAACCAATCAAAAACAGAACTCAACTGTATGAACGCTGGAAGAAGTGAGTGTAAACGATCTTTGCTGGTGTTGTAAAAATAATTTAAGGATACACGATCATCATTTTTGAGAGAAATAGTAAAGGTGAACGCATATATGAACAAGTTCTCCGTTTAGGATTGGAAGGAATTCAACCCAAGCGCTCTTTGGTGAATGCTTACGTTACTGTTGATCATCCGTCCATCATCGTATAAAGCCCGCCCTGAAAATTTCATTGGTCTGAACAGCTCATCTTCGGGCTTAGTTGCTCCACAACGGATCAAGTCCAGATTTTTACGTAATCTGACGAAAACACAAACACACTGCAGTGATGGGGTGGTTAGGTTGTTACAAGATGGTTGCTAGATACTTCTTTCCTTGCTCAATCTCATGACAATTAATAATTGTTTTTACGTTATGGCAAATTGGTGGGAGCGGGATTTGAACCAGGTTTTCCAACATGGGAGGTGGGGAGTAAGGTTTACACGCACGTCTCTTACTGGTCTACATCCGTTACTCTCACCCCCCTAAACCTCACTCCCATCTGGGTCACAGCACCAAATGTAACCTGTCTTACACGACCCTCTCTGAGCAGGATTCGAACCAAGGTCGCTAGCGTGGCAGGCGAGCACATTAAAAAGGAGCCTAAAGACTGCAGCCTTTAGTGTCAGTTGCTAGCATGCCTCTTGAGGCCAGGGTAGTGAGGTTTAAACACACAGCTCTTACTAGCTTGCTTCCGTTACACTCATCCCCTAAACCCAACGGCACCAAATGTAACCAATCCTACACAACCTGTCCTGAGCAGGATTCAAACCAGAGTCTCTGCTGTGCAAAGTGGGCGTGCTAACAAGGACGCTAAAGGCTGCATCCAAGTAGCAATAGCTGACGCGTCTCCTGAGGCCAGGGGAGTGAGATTTACACACACAGCACTTACTAGCCTACATTACACTCCCCCCCCCCCCCCCCCAAACCTTACTCCCATCTGGGTCATGGCATTAAATGTAACCAGTCCAACTTGACCCACTCTGAGCAGGATTCAAACCAGGGTCTCTGGCATGGTAGGCAGGTGCGCTAACAAGAACGCCAAGATCGCAGCCACCAACGCGAGTCCTGAGGCCAGGTGAGTGAGGTTCACATGCCCAGCTCTTACTAGCTTGCTTCCGTTACAGTCATCCCCTTAAACCCCACTCCCAGCCGGGTCATGGCACCAAATTTAACTGGTCCTCCTGGACCTACTCTGAGCGGGATTTGAACCAGGGTCTCTGGCATGGGAGGTGGGTGCGCTAACAAGGACGCTAAAGACCACAGCTGATAACACGCCTTCTGAGGCCAGTTGAGTGAGGTTTACATGCACAGCTCTTACTAGCTTGCTTCCGTTACACTCATCCCCCTAAACCTCACTCCCATCCGGGTCATGGCACAAAATGTAACTGCTCCTATTTGACCCACTCCAAATGGGATTCAAACCAGGGTCCCCGGTGTGGGACGCTAAAGACAGCAGCCTTTAGCGTCAGTTGCTAGCACGCCTCTTGAGACCAGGGGAGTTTAGGGGTGGGGTTAGGAGCTTCACTTACTTTTCTTCTAAAAAATCATGTTTTTTTTTCCCCTACACGAATTCATACGAAACTGCCATCTTGTAATATAGTTATGCTTTAAGATCAGGTTGGTCTCCAGATATCCAAATCTCTGGTCTCTAGATATATGTAAATCTCAGGATTTTTTTTTCACCTGTTTAATCCACCTCTCCTCAACAAGACACATGATTTGAGGAGATAATCATATATTATGTGGGACAAGTTACCATGGCTTAATACTGATGGTAAGGGTTTATACTATAAGCAGGAGCAACCACCATGAATGAGAAGGTGTCAAGGATCCTTTACGAATTGCACAGTTAACTCGACGGAGACAGAAAACTAGACTTGTGTTCTTCACAAGCACTCAAAACATATCGACGTCAATTACATTTTCCCCACGTAACAGAAATAAGCCTCTCAACCCACCAAGGTCAAGTAAACCACCCTCTTCTCCTGCCAAGCCCAGTATCGATGTGTGGTGGGTAAACTGCAGACGGTGCGGTATTGTCCTTCCAGTGGCATCCCATTACATGAAATGCTGATTAATGCTGTAGCATGCAGCAGCTAATGAGGCGAATGAGTCTTTGTGTGTGAGCGAGTCCACTGCTTCACCCCAACCCAAACCACTAGTGCTCTGCCAGGATATAATTACAATGTCCTAATAAATCACCATGCTTTGTGTTTAATGTATCGTAAGCTCATTGCTAAGATTGCGAGAGCAATTGATATGGAGATCCACCCGACCGTCAACGCCAATTGACTTGTTCAAAGGGTACAGGAATTTCATGCTATAGCAACTGTCCTTCTTTTAATAGCACTTTTACTGGTTCATAGCAAATTAACATCAACTTTTGGTGTAGTTTTATACTACTCAAGAACCCCCCCCCCCCCCTTCTCTGAGGACGAGGGCGGGGCAACCTGTCACTCACATGAGATCCACCAATTGCAAACCACAACCATCCAATCAATTCCCCACTGACAAAATCAAGCCCCGTCCTACATTTATTCTTGTTTGTGAAGCATTTCACTCTGCACAATAGAGAAGAAAAGACGAGTGCAACTTCCCTTTCATACCGACCTTAAAATGCAAAACATTTTAGCAATAATCAAACATTGCTATGATCAGTCATGTGCTATGCATGCAATCCAATGGAAGTTTTGCAGTTTGTTTGCAGTGGTCATGCTAGATCCTGTGGACATTTTTATTGAACTCAAGTGATCTTGTACATGAAGCTCGCTGGTCATTTATCAGGTTTGTGCCCACCAATTGTCAATGTCTAAATTGTAATCTAAAGCCTGTCACAGGAATCTTGTGTTTGTGGTTTTATGTCGGTCTAAACCAGAGGTCGCCAATTAGCGTGGTCCAGATCCTGACCCATGACTGTCTCCACACGGGCCGTGAACAATTCCTCACAGTGCTGATTATCATGACAACAGAGACCCTGGAAGAGAGAGGAGTGCGTGACGTGACTAAACTAGATCATTCCTATTAAAAAATAGAGCTGTCTACACTGCAAGCGCCCACTTCATTTATGACAGATGGCCTGTTTCTGTTTTTTGATGCACTGCACAGATACTCAGACACATTTATTTCCCCATCTGACTGAAATAAAACAACTACATTCACAAATATTAGCGTGTGTAGAGTCTTTGGAGGCACTTTATTTAAAGCCTTTGTGTGGAATGCATTATAAAATGTACCCATAATGTATTATATCTTTTCATAACCAAAGTTAAAATGCATTATGCTTTGTAAAAGTGTGGCAATTAATAGATAAGTATTATAAAATAAAGTACTGTGGTTACAATTATACAATGCATAAGGCACATTGCAAGTCACAACTAATGCATTAGAAATCTTTTATACTGCACTCTAAAAAGTGCTGGGTTAAAAACAACCCAAGTTGGGTTAAAAAAGGACTAACCCAGCAATTGGTTGTTTTAACCCAGTGAATGGGTTGTTTTAACCCAGCGGGTGGGTTAAATGTTTGCTTAAAACAACCCAATTGCTGGGTTAGTCCATTTTCAACCCAGCTTGGGTTGTTTTTAACCCAGCATTTTTTAGAGTGTGCATTATATATAAAGGCATAAAGGCAAGGCAAGTTTATTTGAATAGCACATTTCATACACAGTGGCAATTCAAAGTGCTTTACACAGAAATGAAATTAAAATATTCGTAAGTGAATAAAATAAAAATAAAAATATATATAGTATAACCCGTATCTGGAGTGGAAGAAAATTTAGAGTCAGGTTTACGCTAAAAATATTTGTCAGGTAACACTTTTATATATTTTCAATATATAAACTTTCAATTTCACTTTCAATATTTGTGCGTTTAAACATTACCCTTACAGACAAATCTTCCTGGACTGATCCACCAGGGCTATCTCAGATCTATATCCGTCAGAGCAGATCTAAACGGATCGGATTAATCACGCTCCCGTCTCTCAACCTCTTCCACCCAGAAAGCCTTAAAAAAAGAATAAAAAGAATAATAAAAAATAAAAAGTATAATTAAAACAGTTATAATAGAAATTAAAAGAAATAAAAAAGATGAAATCCCCTATCTGGGGTGGAAGAAAATGGAGAGTCAGGTTTACAGTCTGTCTCTGTGACTTTTCGCGCACACGCTAATAATCTGTCAGACGTCTCCGTTCAGATCTGGCCAATTTACCCAAAGCCAGCCGGGTGGATGCGCCCTATACAGCGCCCTATAATTACCCTCGATCCTCAACCGCGGGCGGACGCATCATCGCCCTATTCTGGACTCCCGGTCCCTAGACTCCCAGGTCTAATTAATAGCAATCTTACAGTAAGTTTTTTTTTTTTAAATGCACATGGCTTGTAGCCTGACGTCGTCATATTCAGTTCTAGTCAGAATACGAGCCTGCTCCTGCTCCGTTGGGCTGTGATTATGGGGCGTGTTTCAACCGAACCAGGAAAGACCTCAATTGGATAGACCTACAACCAATCAGAGCAACGGAGCGACGCATAACGTTAGTTGTCAAATGTCAACAGAACTCAACGGCACTATGTTGCCAAGTCTGCGATTTTGCCGCGGGATGTTTTTCCATGTCCGCGGGTTGAAGCGACTCGAATAATGTGATATTTAGACACAGGAACCCTGCCAAAAAAACATATTTTACCCCCCAAACGCCATTTTTTCCCAGCGGAAAGCTATTGGGCTTGTTTTTGTCTAGTTTTGAGTAGCAATTGGGAGGGTTTTGTTGTGAAAACTTGGCAACCCTGTGCACGCATGCTGGAAGAAGTAGAAGAAGAAGATGAGTGTAAACAATGTTTGCCGGTGTTGAAAAAAGAATGTAAGGATACACAGAGTACTTACCCACACGATCCTCATTTCTGAGAGACATAGTAAAGGTGAATGCACATACGAGCAAGTTCTCCATTTAGGATTAGAACAAATTCAACCCAAGCGCCTTTGATGACGTGGATGATTACATTACTGTTGATCATCTGTCCATCATCGTCTAAAACCCACCCTAATGATTTCATTGGTCCGTACAGCTTCTGTTCGGGCATAGTTGCTCCACAACGGATCAAGTCCAGACCGAACTTCCCGAACTAAAATGTTGTGGGCGGGGCTAAGTTCGGCTGGCATCCAGGCTATATGGCTTGGCAAATGCACATTTAATTACACATGCAAGCCACAGTCTAAAAAATGCTGGGTTAAAAAGAACCCAAGTTGGGTTGAAAATGGACTAACCCAGCGGTTGGGTTAAATGTTTGCTTAAAACAACCCAATCGCTGGGTTAAAACAAACTAATTCCTGGGTTAAAACAACCCAATTGCTGGGTTTAAAAAACAATCGCTGGGTTAGTCCATTTTCAACCCAACTTTGGTTGCTTTTAACCCAGCATTTTTTAGAGTGTGCATTATATATAAAGGCTTAAAGGACAATCTTACAGTAGGTATTTTAAAAAATGCACATGGCTTGGCAAATGCATATTTAATTACACATGTAAGCCACACTGTAAAAAATGCTGGGTTAAAAAGAACCCAAGTTGGGTTGAAAATGGACCCAGCAATTGGGTTGTTTTAACCCAGCGGTTGGGTTAAATGTTTGCTTAAAACAACCCAATCGCTGGGTTAAAACAAACCAATTGCTGGGTTAGTCCATTTTCAACCCAACTTGGGTTGCTATTAACCCAGCATTTTTTAGAATGTGCATTATATACAAAGGCTTAAAGGACAATCTTACAGTAGGTATTTTAAAAAATGCACATGGCTTGGCAAATGCACATTTAATTACACATGCAAGCCACACTCTAAAAAATGCTGCGCTAAAAACAACCCAAGTTGGGTTGAAAATGGACTAACCCAGCAATTGGGTTGTTTTAACCCAGCGGTTGGGCAAAATGTTTGCTTAAAACAACCCAATTGCTGGGTTAGTCCATTTTCAACCCAACTTGGGTCGTTTTTAACCCAGCATTTTTTAGAGTGCATATAGATCCAGGCGTAAAATGCAGAGAATGGATTGCAGAGAAAACATGCCATTGTTGATTTTGGCCGAACTTTAATTTACACAGAAACAGATAAATTGGTAGACCAGCATGCTATTCCGCAACAAACACTATGATTTTGTACAAAGCCACTGCATTAAGGTGAAGCCACTAATAATGGACTTTCTTCAGGTTATTGTACATCTAGCCTTGGGTTTGTGAGAAAATTCAATGGAAATGGTCCATACATAAGGCAGCATCACTTGAAGGTTTTCGCCTTTTGTTGCAGAAAAGATGACGACCGGCATGTGTGTTACTTTGAATGAGGATTTTGAAGAATGTTCCTGTACACACAGAAGCTTTTCTACTCTCAAGACCAGACGACGGTATTCACCGCCAATCAACAAGTTTTACATTGGAGATGTTTTCACCCAGACGGCCCAGATCCGGCCCACATGAAACCTGCTGATGCTGGTCTCTGAGAATCAATCCGTTTGGCTTTAAAATCAGTGAGTTTGCATCTACACATCTCAACAAATCGTTGAGTCCAGTGATTAGGAACTAATTCCTCATTACGGAGGAAAATGTCCAATAAAAACGTGCTTATTTAAGATGCATGTATTTGTAAATATGTCGTGGCAACTATATAAAAACAGCCGCCTAATTTTCCGAAAAACACTACAGTCATGAGCCGCCATAAATCTTCATTCTCAACTTCAGCTCTGAGAAAATGTGCCAGGAGGCAGAAGAAAGCAATAAGGACAAAGATTTATCATCTCTATCAGCATCTTCAATCACAGAGGAGCCGAGAGAGATTTGAGCTTTGCTCTTTGAGAGGAATAACTGGAAACTTAAACAATATGTCATGAATATCCCCTGTGCTCCAGCATCAGACGGCAGAGCTAACCTGGGACAGATCGATACCCTTAAACCTCCAACCCTGTAGGGTTTTATGTCAGATTTGGACACACGGTTAGGACGTTATCATTAAGGGTTAGGTGTTCTTGTGATGCCGTTTCTTTGGTCTGCCGGAACAAAACAATGACATTCGGCGCATTGATTGGGATGGGTCTGAGAGTCCTCCACACTTTTGATTTTTTCTTCAGCGTATAACAACCCCTGTCTGGGGACATTTTGTTTTTGTGTGTTGGTTTTCCGCTGATTTCTAACCTCATGTTGAGTTGAGTGAATTTATTGATTTGACTTTCCGACTGGATTGACTCAACCACCATGTTGGATTTTGATTTTTTTGTGCTTCACCTACAATTTTTGTCCTTTAGTCTTCATCGTGTTTGGCTCACATCACAACATCACAAACGTTTCTGGATGGATTTTTGATTACGCCCTAGCAAAGTCAAGCTATTCCTTTTGCCATGCTTTGTTTTGCTGGATTCAAACTGATGATGTCATTGCTTAAACCTACTGGTCAGAAAAATGCGATTTATAACATTCCTATAAGTGCACCTATTGCGATATTTTAAGCGCTGCTATTTTGGAGTCACTTGAATTTCAGCCAAAAAAAAGCTCTTTCGCTTCCATCACGGATTCGGTCTCTCTAAACCCCGCCTCTCTGAGAGTCTCTGCTCTGATTGGTCAGATACCAAGCGCTCATTATCATATCTGAATCTCTTGACACACAGTGATACGAATGTAACGATTGTGTGGGTTTGACCGTCTCAATCTCTGCAGAAACAGCGTCTTCTCCACATGAACAACACCAACCAAACTCTTCCAGTCTCAGAGACGACTACAGTGAGTGAGGGCGGGGCTAAGAGACACTCTTCAGCCAATCAAGACCAGAGGCTGGCATTATGCAAATGAGTTACATTGTTACACTGTAACAGGGAGTGAGACTGAACAACTGACGACAAAAACTCCATTCATCTGCATCTTTGATCTGTGAAACTCTATAACACATGAAAGGGAATATCTCAAAAGCTTAATAAGGGCACTTTAAGTTTTTAACCTCCTTAGCTCTGGGACCATTCTTGGGGATTTCCAGCCTGGATTTGGTCTCCCAAAATTGAAAAGCTTCCCATACCCACATACAGTGTCTCTAAATACACAATTTTTGTGCCATTTTACAGGAAACCCTCTGAAGTTACATAAAACACTGCTAAAAGTGATAAACAGTATATGTTGTCTGAGCTGTAATACCCCACAAAAAAAAGAGGCACTTTTTGATTGTTTGGTTATATATTCATTTTTGAAAGTGAGTATTTCAGGTCCTGTGTGTTCTAGCACCCTGCAGACAGTTTGGGCTGTTTCCACTGGATGGCAGCAAATACTGGAAAACAAATTTTGTCTGTATCAAGATTAATTCAAATGGATCTGCGGGAGGAATTTTACCTTTTATATATATATATATATATATATATAAAATATATACAGGTCTCCCCATATACAGCGGTATAAATGCAACATCCCAGTGTCACAAAATTATTGTGATTTGCTGACATATGCTGGAAACAGCCCAAACTGTCTGCAGGGTGCTAGAACACACACTTTCAAAAATGAATTTATAACCAAACAATCAAAAAGCGCCTCTTTTTTGGGGGGTTTATTACAGCTCAGACAACATATACTCACATGTTTATCACTTTTAGCAGTGGTTTATGAAACTACAAAGGGTTTCCTGTAAAATGACCCCAGTGTATGGGGAGCTTTTCAATTTGGGTCGGCCAAATCCAGGCGGAAATGGTCCCAGAGTAATTTAGTGTAAATAAGTTACTTTGTGTAAAACAAATGCCATATCTCCAGAAAGTAGAGACTCTAAAGTTTCAAATGGTGAGGTCAGAGCTCCTCCACAGACATTTAATATTTAAAGTATATGCTTGATAATCTCATAATCCTTATCAGGGTCATTGGAGTGTAAGAGGTTAAACAGCCTGGACACGTTAATTCTAGATTTGAATTTTGAAATGAAGCTAATATCTGACCATGTTAGGGATATTGTCATCCAATAACGGAAGATTAATTATTGATAACAACACACAAAAAAAAGCGCCACTGGCCTATAAAATCAAAGTCAACATAAAGTCAACATAAAGTCAACATAAAGTCAACAGTGAGGCAGCATCTTAACCCTCTGGGGTTCTTCATTTATGGGTCACTCTCAGGACCTTCGGGTCAAAAATGACCCGGAGGGCGGGATTAAGATTAAAAAGATTTGAGTAAAATCAATGAAATATATTTTTGTTAAATAATATTTTTTATTTTCTTTTTTGGTGTTTTGAGATAATTTTATGATTTATAATTAATATTTATGCAATAATTATGACCCATTTTTTCCTATTGAATATAATAAAAAATGTATATATATATATATAATTTTTTTAATTTTATTATTAAAGCTGTATTTCATTTTAGAGTCAAGCCTAGGCCTCAAGAAAGCAATTTTTTAAATGAGATCGGTGCCATCCGGTGGACACATTGAGCATTTTTATCACGCAATAGCACATTTTTACCACTATAGTGGATCTTGCGTTTTATAAAAAAAATGTTAAAAATCGTAGCTTCATCGGAATGGTCCGAAACTTGGTGACTTTATTGGTACTTAGTATATGAACACCCAAAAAAAATGGGGACAGGTTTTGAAAAGTCTAAGAGGTTGTAAAAAAAGATAGTCACACTCAGGACCTTCGGGTCAAAAATGACCCCATAGGAAATGAATGGGAAAAATTAGTTTTTTTGTGCATACAATCTACAAAAAAAGGACTCAACAGTGAAGGGGTGAATCTCTAAAACATCAAGAGTGCAAAACAGACAAAAAAACTCTCACACACACTTATATAAACAAAAACACCCACACAAATTAGCGCGTGCCATTCCAAAAGCTAATTGTGTTTTTGTGTGTGTGTGTGAGAGTTTTTTTGTCTGTTTTGCACTCTTGATGTTTTAGAGATTCACCCCTGCACTGTTGAGTCCTTTTTTATTGCATCCTGGCTGATTTGTAGATTGTATGCACAAAAAAACTCTGTATTTTCATATTTTTGCCAATTTCCCATTCATTTCCTATGGGGGTCATTTTTGACCCGAAGGTCCTGAGTGTGACTATTTTTTTCACGACCACTTAGACTTTTCAAATCCTGTCCCCAATTTTTTTGTGTTCATATACCAAGTACCAATAAAGTCACCAAGTTTCGGACCATTCCAAATGTTGTGAAATTTTATCTTCTAAAGTGAAGGAAACTCAGAAGATGAAGACCAGGAGACTTCGGGATCAAACAGAAGTTATTCTTTTAATGAGATCTCTCTGTGCTGCAGGTCGTCTGAAAACAGTCTAACTTAACAGTACAAAACAATGCAATTTATCTACATTTCAGGGGGAGGGATTATACAGAAGGGGAGTAGACATAGGAAAATAGGGACACACCCCAAACATTCCTGTCTCATCAGCCGTAATTCAATCAGCATTACAGTGTCATTCAAACGCATAGATGCTAATCCAATCACTCAGGCAGTGTTGCTCTAAACTTGTCATGGTAAATAGTCAGGAAGTGCATAAAGACAAAAGACTTAATGTCTCAAACACTTACACAGCCTGACGTAATCTCCTTAGAATTTCCTCAAGTTTACTTCAAAATGTAAACACAAATATAGATAATGTTTTCAGTTATATTCTATTTCATTGGAACCTAGACATAACAATGTATAAATTTGTAATCTTAAACGATGAAGCTACGATTTTAAACATTAAAAAAAAAAAATTCGCGTCAGGAGTGACCGAAGAACCCCAGAGGGTTAAGCATTGGGGAAAAAAGACGTCTTTGTCACCCTTTCCTACCAAACAAGGATGTTACAGCCACACCAAGTGGTAAACATTAAAAAACATTTATATATTAATATAACTTTTAAATGCACATTTTAGTGTACCTACTGATTGGCCTCAATAGTTTCCCATAGAATACCAATAGAAAACCTCTCACTAAATCTTATTTGTAAGATTATTTCACAATAAGTGCATGAAGCTCCACTCGTGTGGTCAAAGTGAAGGTCGTGGGTCACTGCGCTCAGGGGATTGGACAGTTTAATAACATCACTGGGAAAAAAAATGGAAAAACCGGAAAAATCCCCTTCCAGATCTCCTTCAGTGACACTCTTTGTCCGTCCTTAATCACCCGATGGCATCAGAAACGCTGGCGGCGGCCCCGACGGCCCAGCAGAACTGGAGCACAACGGACTGAGCCGGGATAATAGGATTACTGGGAAAGCATTTCACCGAGGAACTACAACCCCCAGTAATCCTGTTCTCCTCATTGTCCTCTTCCTGTTTCCGTTTAGACAGCATCAAACCAGGCACTTACTGAATCGCTGAAGATCTGACCTTGATAAAAGTCTTTTGAGGACAAAATTGCGCTGTGAAGAGGGAGAAGCACTTCAGATGAACAGCCGTGATTAGGGAACACATATTCACCATTAACCTCCTGATTGGGGCGTATTGATAGTACTGTATGTACAGTTGTAGAGATTGAGTTCAGATATTGGGTATAGGATTAAGGGATGTAGAATATGTGACCTTGGACCGCAAAATCAGTCATAAGGGTCAAGTTTTTTGAAATTGAGATGTATACATCCTCTGAAAGCTGATAAGCTTCCCATTGATGTGTGGTTTGTTAGAATCGGATTTGGCTGAGATACAACCATTGAAAATCTGGAATCTGAGGGTGCAAAAAATCAAAATATCTCCTTTAAAGTTGTGCAAATGAAGTCCTTAGCAATGCATATTACTACTAATAATACATTCATGATATATTTACAGTAGGAATATTACATAATATCTTCATGGAACATGATAGTAATATCCTAATGATGGATCGTTTTTGATCGTTTGTTACAATGTTACAATGTATAGTTGGCTATTGCCACAGATATCCCCCTGAGATGCAGGACTGGGGTTGAGCTCCAGGGTCAAAAATGGTCATGCAGAATAAGGCTTTAATATGTGCTTTATAAGTACTAATAAATAGCAAATATGCTAAAAAGCAAACCAGTGACCGATGAGATGACTAAACTGCTATATTAAAGGAACACAGCGACTTTTTGTGACTTTATCTTATTCCCCGTATCCCCCAGAGTTAGAGAAGTCCATACACACCATTCTCATCTCAGTGTGTGCCATAACTGACGCACACACCGCTAGACGCACACACCGCTAGCCTAGCTTAGCACAAAGACTGGAGGTAAATGGCTCCAGCTAGCCTAGCTTAGCACAAAGAGCTTAGAGCCATTTACTTCCAGTATTTGTGCTAAGCTAGGCTAGCTGGAGCCATTTACCTCCAGTCTTTGTGCTAAGCTAGGCTAGCTGGAGCCGTTTACCTCCAGTCTTTGTGCTAAGCTAGGCTAGCTGGATCCATTTACTTCCAGTCTTTGTGCTAAGCAAGGCTAGCTGGAGCCATTTACTTCCAGTCTTTGTGCTAAGCTAGGCTAGCTGGAGCCGTTTACCTCCAGTCTTTGTGCTTAGCTAGGCTAGCTGGAGCCATTTACCTCCAGTCTTTGTGCTAAGCTAGGCTAGCTGGAGCCATTTACCTCCAGTCTTTGTGCTAAGCTAGGCTAGCTGGAGCCATTTACTTCCAGTATTTGTGCTAAGCTAGGCTAGCTGGAGCCATTTACTTCCAGTCTTTGTGCTAAGTTAGGCTAGCGGTGTGTGCGTCAGACAGAGTTATGGCACGGAGATGAGAATGGTGTGTATGGACTTATCTAACTCTGGGGGATACAGGGAATAAGATAAAGTCATAAAAAGTTAGCGTGTTCCTTTAAGGTTAAGAGCATAACATTGGAAGAGTATCTATTTACCTAAAACTATAATGAAACTGGTTGATTTTGTTTTTTTGATTGTTTTTATCGCCATGATAACTTTGCAAGAGATTGTGGTAACACTTTTTATGAAGCCCATGCTTATAATCTCGCAACGTCAACAGCAATCTTATCAAATGTTTACAAAACATGCGTGAATCCAGTGTGCCTCTATCTTTCTCTATTTCTGTTCTGTTACGTGATAGAAAGTCCAAGGCTTTCTCAGGCCGTATGGCAAACCCATCTAATCTGCTGCCTGTTAATTGTCAAACTAAGATTACTATGGGGGAAAAAATTAAAATTAATACTGTTAAGTTAGCACTCTTAAACATCCGTTCACTTAAAAACAAATCATTTCTAGTCAACGACTTAATATCCACAAACAACCTAGATTTTTTGCTGCTAAATGAAACGTGGCTAGAAGACAGCTACAGTGCAACAGTCCTCAATGAAACAGCCCCTCCTAACTTTACTTTTATGAGTGTCTGCAGACCAGTCAGAAGGGGCGGGGGGGTCGCAGCACTATTTAAAGATGTCTATCAATGTAAGCAAGTATCTTTTGGTGACTATTTGTCTCTAGAATATCTGGGCATTGTGCTAAAAGGTGCTCCACGCATCCTGCTTATCATTATTTATAGGCCTCCGAAATATTCTCCGGCCTTTATTGATGACTTTACAGAGCTGTTATCAGCAATCTCATCTGAGTATGACTGTTTTACTATTGCTGGGGATTTTAACATTCACATTGACAATGCTGAATCCAGTACAACAAAAGATCTCATGACTGTTCTTAACACTTTTGATTTGACACAACATGTTCACGGACCCACACATGATCGTGGACACACTCTAGATTTACTTATCAGTAAGGGGCTAAACATTTCATCAATAGTTATTAAGGATGTGGCAATGTCTGATCATTTCTGTATTTTCTTTGATATATCAATCTCTCCTGCCATTGAAACCAGATCTGTCTCTATCAAAAAGAGATGCTTAAATGAGAACACTAGTGTGCTGTTTATGAAGGCTATATCTCTAACACCAAGCATATCTGCAGACTCTGTTGATTTTCTCCTTGACTCTTTTAACTCAAAAGTTAAGGGTGTAATTGATGATATTGCTCCTGTAAAAGCCAGGAAAAAGAGTGGCAAACAAAAAGCACCTTGGAGAAACTCAACAGAAGTGCAATTAATGAAAAGACAATGCAGGAAATCGGAACGCATGTGGCGAAAGACAAAACTTGTAGTCCATTATAAGATCTATAAAGACAGTCTTCGTGCTTTCAATGTGGAACTAGGCAAAGCTAGACAGACCTTCTTTTCAAATATTATAAACAGAAACATAAACAACACGCGCACTCTTTTTGCTACTGTAGAGAGACTAACAAACCCCCCGAGTCACATTCCCAGTGAAATGCTCTCAGACAGCAAATGCAGTGAGTTTGCTTCCTTCTTCTCCGAGAAAATCATTAATATCAGAAATGCGATCAGCACATCGTTCAGTTGCTCTGAGGTGAGTCAGATCAGACCACAGCCTCAGAAAGTTACTATGACTGATTTCGAAGCAATTGATGGTAAAATTTTAGAAGAAACAGTACAGCACCTTAAAACATCAACCTGCGCCCTTGACACACTCCCCACTTCTTTTTTCAAAAGTGTGTTTAACTGTTTAGAAGCAGATCTCCTAGAAGTGGTAAACGCCTCACTTCTTTCTGGGACTTTTCCAAACTCCCTTAAAACCGCAGTAGTTAAGCCTCTCCTGAAAAAGAGAAATCTGGATAACTCCATACTGAGCAACTACAGACCAATCTCAAATCTCCCCTTCATAGGCAAGATCATTGAAAAAGTTGTTTTCAGTCAGCTGAACAAATTCTTAAGCTCAAACGGATACTTTGACAATTTTCAATCTGGTTTCCGACCGCATCACAGCACAGAGACGGCGCTCATAAAGATTATAAATGATATTCGCCTCAATACAGATACAGGCAAAACATCAATTCTGGTACTACTGGACCTCAGTGCTGCATTCGACACTGTTGACCACAACATACTTCTTGACAGGCTAGAAAATTGGGTTGGGCTTTCTGGAATGGTCCTCAAATGGTTCAGGTCATACTTAGAAGGGAGAGGTTATTATGTGAGTATAGGTGACCATAAGTCTGAGTGGACATCCATGACATGCGGAGTCCCACAAGGGTCAATTCTTGCACCACTCCTATTCAACCTGTACATGCTGCCACTCAGCCAAATAATGAAAAATAACAAAATGGCTTACCACAGCTATGCTGACGACACCCAGATCTACTTAGCCCTATCACCTAATGACTACAGCCCCATTGACTCTCTATGTAAATGCATTGATGAAGTTAACAGTTGGATGTGCCAAAACTTTCTTCAGTTAAACAAAGACAAAACTGAAATTACTACATTTGGAAACAAAGATGAAATTCTGAAGGTGAACGCATATCTTGAGGCTAAAGGCCTGAAATCAAAAAATCAAGTCAGGAATCTTGGTGTGATTTTGGAGTCAGACCTGAGTTTCAATAGTCATGTCAAAGCAATAACTAAATCCGCTTACTATCATCTCAAAAATATATCAAGAATTAGATGCTTTGTTTCCAGGCAAGACTTAGAGAAACTCGTTCATGCTTTTATTACCAGTAGGGTGGACTATTGTAATGGTCTTCTCACCGGCCTTCCCAAAAAGACCATTAGACAGCTGCAGCTGATTAAATACAAACCCAACAGATCACTCAGATCATCAGGATCAAGTCAATTAGAAATACCAAGGGTTCACTCAAAGCAAGGAGAGTCTGCTTTTAGCTATTATGCCAGCCGTAGCTGGAACCAGCTTCCTGAACAGATCAGATGTGCTCCAACAGTAGCCACTTTCAAATCCAGACTCAAAACACATCTGTTTAGCTGTGCATTTACTGAATGAGCTGTGCCACTGTACGTGCTTTGTCCGAACTGCTTGCATTTTAATTTATATGCTTAAATTTAACCCTGTTTTTATTTTTATTTTTAATTATACTCTTTATTTTTATCTTTCAATATTTTCTTTATTTTTTATTTCTTTAAATTCCTATTATAACTGTAATATTTTTATTTCATTTCTGTGTAAAGCACTTTGAATTGCCACTGTGTATGAAATGTGCTATACAAATAAACTTGCCTTGCCTTGCCTTGCCTATATAAATTATTAATGAAATGCAGTCGATTCACTTGTATTACACTCTTAAAAATGCTGGGTTAAAAGTTGGGTTGAAAATGGACTAACCCAGCAATTGGGTTGTTTTAAACCAGCGGTTGGGTTACATGTTTGCTTAAAACAACCCAATTGCCGGGTTAGTCCATTTTCAACCCAACTTGGGTTATTTTTTAGCCCAGCATTTTTTAGAGTGTAATAGTCAAATATTTTCTTTGTTGCTGTTTTTCTTCCCTGCCTTTAAAGTGTGTTTAAGTTCATGATATGTTTGACTTCAACACTTCAGTAGAGATGTGATACTTGTGTCTTAATCTCTTCACTTGTCAAACCCTTGATTTAGTGAGAAAGGAAATGCAGGGAATCCTCCGTGACAGACGCATGTCACTGCAAACCCAGTGAAATCCTGCAGCCTAATCATCTGCCCACAGAAAGGTTGGAGATTATGCAAATGTTCAAATTAAAGAATACCTGATGCCTGTGGCGTTCCCAAATGCAATCTCACAGCATATGGAGAGAAGGAGTTCACCGCATTACTGTGAACCTACTACAGATCATGAGCTGCTCATCTATAAATGATCACAATGCTGCACTTCTTTCATTTAACCCTCTGGCTCTCTTTGTTTCCCAAAACATTGCATATGCATCCCAAGGACATCCTGAATGACCAGAGCCTGTTCCTGCACACCTCGGAGAGTAAGAGATTTAACCCTCTGGTCTTCTTCATTCAGGGCTCACACTCGGCTCCTTCGTAGTCAAAAGTGACCGAAGTCTTGAACATTTAACTTTTTTTTTTCTTTCAGGAAAACCAATGTAATATTTATATTTTTTTCAATGATATTTTTTTTTATTCTTATTTAGAATTTTGAGGGGATTTTATGATACTATGCAATATTTATTTCATGTTAAAGGGATAGTTCACCCAAAAATGAAAATGTGATGTTTCTCTGCTTATCCCAAGCGGCAACTTCCCCCAGTTTCTCTTGAAGCTGATACGGAAGTGAGTTAAACTGCAGTTCATGGACTGGCCACTAGAGACAGACTCCAGAAGGAGCAGAATCTCACTGAGCTCATGTTAAAATGGCCAACTTTACAGCAGAAGAACACATGTTTACAGTCTGGGACAGATTGTGCTTTTGGTCTATACGGCTAATTTTGCCCTTCATGACGACTGTGAGGGGGGGGGGGGGTGTTTTTATAACTCATTCATTTACATTGTATAAAGCCTTAAAGTTCTGCATAATTAAGGGCGTGGCCACTTTGAGTGACAGGTGGATAGCCGTTTGTCTGCTGTCTGTTATGTAGCGTTCACACCGGACGCGAATAATTCGCACTATTCGCGAGAAGTTGGACGCTTGAACATTTTGAGTTTACTTGCGTCATTCGCGCGTGAAATTTGCTTCACAACAGACGTCGTCTTGTTGAGAAATGGCTGACATGGGCTGTGTTTACACCTCTTTTTTGTTAAAATACTACTGTTAATGTGTGACAAAACATAGTTTTAACACTTTTCAGGCGATAATGTAGTTGTTTAAAGCTCAAATCTGTGGTTTATTTATAAAGAGAGCGCCTATTTGAACATTTTATCTGGTGTTTTCGGAGTTGTGAGCTCCAGTGGATCAGCGGCGGTCATTAACCCCGGCGAGAGCAGCCTTTCCTCGGCCAGTCCTTCAGACATTTGTCGCTGACTCTGATGTCTATGTGGTGTCTCGAGATATAATTCGTCTTGTGTAGATCTAACGGCCGATCTTTGGTCTCATGGATCTATAATTTGTTCCCTGGCAAAGTGAAGTTTCATTACTTTTTTATTTTTAGGCTATTTAACTTTACGTTAGCGTTGTAGCCGACTAGCGCTGACTTTAAATGTTTGACTGAATTGTTTGCTTTATTTCATGTGTAGCTTCTTAAACCTTTTACTTATACTTTTGTATTATTGATCAAACAAACTTGCATTTAACAAAAAGAGACTGGGTTGTGTTTCATGTCATTTAATGTTAGCACAGTGATAATCATATGCACACTTGTCTGAACAAGATATTAATATTAGGGCTGTCAAAAGATTAATCGCGATTAATCGCATCCAAAATAAAAGTTTGTATTTACATAATATATTTGTGTGTACTCTGTATAATTATTATGTATATATAAATACAAACACATTCATGTATATATTTAAGAATTATTTGCATGTATATACTGTATATACATTTATATAATTTATATTATATATAAATATAAATATTTTATATATAAATATAATACATTTTTCTTAAATATATACATGCTTGTGTGTGTTTTTATATATAAATAATAATTATACACAGTACACACACATATATTATGTAAACACAAACTTTTATTTTGGATGAGATTAATCGCGATTAATCTTTTGACAGCCCTAATTAATATATGATTAATATAAACCAGATTTTCTCCTCATTGTTGTCACTACTAGAGCAAGCTCCTGATAGGTTAACGTGGCTCGAATATCCGCCAAAGTTCAGTTTTTTTCAACTCGGGCGATTCACGCATCAAACGCTCAATTCGCAAATTTGTGTCATTCGTAAATCTTAACATGTAAATCACTCGCGCGAATCGTGTCATTCGCGTCTGGTGTGAACGCACCATTAGACATTACGTCACCTCAGCTCCACCCACGTCCCGCCTCTTTGCCCATTTTCTATTATCCAGGAGTGACCCGGATACCAAGATGGCGACGGCCAGCTCATCCCTACTTTGCGCTTCAAAACTGATCTAAACTATGCACATTCATGTTTTCACCGTGAAGTATGCCTAAACTGAGAAATTTAGAAATTTAACCCCTAAACTGTCACCCCCCTTTTTGAGAAGACACATGAAAATGCACTATCCAAACTTAAAGGGCTGTAATTCAAGAATGTTTTGGAATATAGACCTAAGTTTGGTCTTGTTTTAAAGCAGACACTCTGCAGATTATTGCTGAAGTGAATTCAATTAAATTCAAAATATGAAAGTATGAAAAAGTTATGGAAGTTTAAATTTACTGTACATAAAAAATACAGTACTAAATATTTTTTATTTTATATAAAATAGATATTTTACAAAAATGTTTTAGTCTAAAATTACTATAAAACCAAAGCCATATGTCTAACCAAGTTGTGTTCCAAATTTGAAGTTGATATCACAAAAATTGAAGATCCCATGAGATTTTGTTTAGGCACTGTACCACAAATAGCCACCGGGTGTCATTGAAGTTCCATTGATTGTTTTTTTGATGCATTTTCCTGTGAATTTCTGCCCAAATGTCACTTCCATCACAAAACGGTCACCAAATATGGAACCTTGAGACTCAGACCTTTCCGACGATATGTGTTTTGTCAAGATTAGAAAAGATTTTGATTATAAAGTAGTTAAAATAAATGTTGTAATATGAAACATGACACCGCCCACTAGAGGGAGGAGCCCGCTAGAAGAATTTAAAGTACAATTTCCATGGTAACGCAACGTCCAATTTCAAAACGGTTTTCACAGGATGAATTTTGAGTTTGTAAGCCTTCGAATGATACCTAATTTATGATAATTACTCAAATATATGATATGAAAAAAAGGCAATCAAAAAAAGAGTGCCAGGTGTCCCGCCAGCGGGACGGTGACAGTTAAGAGGTTTTTAATGTGAATTTTACAAAACATGTCAGACAATTAGGCCTGTGCCAGACTGAAGACATGATATATGTAAAATTCTTCAGGGTTATGTGCTCAAAATGTGTGTCCACCAACACCAGTGGACGAAGCCGCTTTCCTCTGTTGTTTACAGTCATGTCACATTAGCCTGTAATCAAAGCGCTGTGGCAGTTTCTCATGTGATCAAGAAGACTTCCAATGCTCAGCCTGCACAGTATCATTACCACTGCAGTTTTATTGATTAAATATCGACTGGGAGACCATTAGTTGGTACTTTCAACAGAATAGAGCCTGAAACTCAAAAACATTAAGTCAATTTTGGGTTTTCCAGTAAACACATGGCTGGTGCTAAACCAGAACATTTCGACCGTCAACCTCAGGAGGTCGATCTTAATTTCACGAGCTGCTTTTTACTACTTATTTACTTCATGAGGATTGGACATGTTGCATGCTTCACAATTCTGCTTCTGAAATGTGTGTCTAAAGAGCAGTGTTAAAATTAAAATTAATGCATTACAATATTTAGCTACTTTCAAAAAAGTAACTAATTGTGTTACTCTTATTATGGAAAGTAATGCATTACATAATGTTTCGTCACCTGGGCTTGGCTTGCTTTTTGGTTTCTAATAACAACAACAACAACAACAACAACAACAACAACAACAACAAAAAAGGTTTATTACACTTTATTTTGATGGTCCCCTATAGACACACTGCAAAAAAAGCTTTTCTTACTTAGTATTTTTGTCTTGTTTTCAGTCCAAATATCTAAAAAATCTTACATTAAGAAGCATTTACTAGACAAGCAAAAGTTTTTGTCTTATTTTGGGGGAAAATAACTCAAAATTAAGGGAGTTTTTGCTTAAAATAAGCAAAATAATCTGCTAATGGGGTAAGCAAAATAATATTGTTTTCTGTTTGAATTAAGATTATTTTGCCCCAAAACAAGACAAAAACGTTTACTTGTCTAGTAAATGCTTCTTAATGTAAGATTTTTTTGATATTTGGACTGAAAACAAGACAAAAATACTAAGTAAGAAAAGCATTGTTTGCAGTGCATTTACTGATTTAAGTAACTTTACAACTACAAGTCAACTTATTCAACTAACTCCAACACTCTACTAATACTCTAATGAGAGTTAGTTGGCATGCAGGTTCAATATTACTTATAGTCAACAGAATGACTAAAAGGGACCATTAAAATAAAGTGTAACAAAGCAAAAAATCTATTTTTTGGCAAATTTAAAGGCCCTTTCCCACCAAAAGTGAAATGAATAAGCCTCAGGCTGAAAGAAATGCAAATTCGTGTCTGTAAAAGAGAGGGTGCAGCTATGAATACAGAAAAAAAAGAAACAAATGAGATGTATATTTAAAGTCAGTACTGTAGAATTGGATCATTGAAGGCATTCAGCCGCTGCAAAAACATTGGTTAATAAAGTGAGATTAAATGCATAAAGTATAGTTGTATTATTTAACATTTAATTACTGCAAGTTTGTGTAATATGCACTGATTTTATTCATTTTGAGGAATTCTGAGCCTGCTTTTGTGCAAGTGAGATGAATAGCCTAGGACTACTTACTCATGATTTCTCTCAACATGGGCAGAGGAGAGCTCACAGTACATTGGAAACAAAGTAAATTTTACGTAGCGGTTGCGAAAATACACTTAAGGCTATATCTCTGCAACGCTTTATCGTATTCAAACCAAACTTGGTACATGTCATCACAAGCATGACCTGAGGTAACATGCAGCGCCACCTACTGGTCCGGAGATATAAAAAAGGGCTGTTTTTGCTTCTGAACCGTTTGTCCAAAAATCGTTGGTCTCGTTAGTTTCGGGACGTCATGCCGAGTCGTCTGATATCCATTTTATCTATTTCGGCCATTTTGAATTATGTGCATAAATGCTGTATTTTATGAACACATGAACGGATTTTTACGAAACTCGGTATGGGTCATCAGCACGATGCCCTGAAGGAGCCTGAGAAGTTTCGAAACAGCGCTACCTAGTGGAGAACGCTTATAACTTTGGGTGTGGTTGACTTATTTTCATGGGAGTGACTTTTTTTGTCTCCTGAATCCTTGCAGAGTCCAACGATACCAGACTTGCCAGGTTTCAGTGTAAAGTTTGAGCAGCGTGGTAATTTAGCACTTAAAAAACGTTAGCTGATATCTTCGAAACTGCTAGTCCGATCGAGAAGAAACCAGTGTCAGAAGTTCGGAAACATAGGTTGATAGCTAAATGCTAAAGCCCAAATGTCAAAATTTTGATAGTAAGGGGGAGTAAAATCCAATCAAAGTCAGGTGTCAGTCATTTTTTATGTTTTTTTTTTTCATATAAATGTCTATAACTCCAAAACGAAATGAGATATTTTTATCAAAATTGACACTCACATGTATGGGCTCACTCCGAGGACACGCACAAAAAATGTAGGATTGTGCCTCTTGGTGGCGCTATAATTAAACAAAATGACATTGACACTACACAACTAAAACTTTTTTTAAATGTACTTGAATGCTGCAGAAGAGCTTAAATTACGGGATGATTATAGTCTTGTTTTGAATAATAATTCTTATTCTTTGTGATTTAAATCATGCATCAAAGGGTTAATGGGAGAATGTGGGTGTGGCTGTAGGTCTATGAAGGAGAGTCATTAATTAGCAGAGCTTATCTGTGCTGAAGAGTATCTGTAGAGAGATCAGACTGCCTGCTCTTCACTTTACCTGAGAGACTCTGGCCATGTCAGCAACCCTCGGCTATTCATTTGAAGCATAAAGTCACTCCAATGTCCTTGATACTCTAGAAAATTCAGAGACTCTGAAGAGTTTAGCAGACTATGAAAGAAAGACACATGGAATCTTTTTGTTGCATGGTTTTTTGAGCAGCATTCAGACAAAACTGCTCATATGCATATCAGCCAATCCTGCGTCAAACCTAGTCTTTAGTAAATGTTCAATGAGAGACAAGCAGAAATTGCAGGCTATTCTAGTAGTGATGAAGATGTGCAAGTGGTGCTCGTACACCAGAAATCCCATGCACATGCAGATCTTCACTCTCCGAAAATCTTTTTAAAAAATTGTACCTTTAACAGCCTTAAAAGGACATATTTGTACCTTGTTCACTCTTAAAAGGTGCAACTTAGTACCTTAGAGTAGCAATATGTACCTTAAGGTACTACTATGAACCTTTTAGGGGTAAAAAAGGTACAAAGATGTCCTTTTGAGAGTACTGTTATTGCATATTTTTAGCGAGTGTAGCGGTTGTAAAAAATGTTAATATAATTATATGGCGTATATTAATTTTATGCACGCAGTAAGATGAACCACATGACTTCTCATTGCTCTCTCTCTATATTTCACACACACACACACACACACACACACACACACACACACACACACACACACACACACACACACACACACACACACACACACACACACACACATGTTTGTTTTTGTGAAATGTGAGGACATTCCATAGGCGTAATGGTTTTTATACCGTACAAACCATATTTTCTATCCCCTTACACTGACCCTAAACCTACCCATCACACACACACACACACACACACACACTCACACACACACACACACACACACACACACACACACTGCCCCTGCCCCTAAACCTAGCCCTCACAGGAGACTGTGCAGTTCACTTTCTGTGAAAAAAAACTTGTTCTGTGTGATTTATAAGCATTTTGAAAAGTGAGGACATGGGGAACGTCCTCATATTTCACCCTCTTTTTGTAATACCTATGTCATACCCATGTCATTATACACATTTGTGTCCTGATATTTCACGAAAACATGCCCACACACACACACACACACACACACACACACACACACACACACACACACACACACACACACACACACACACACACACACACACACACACACACACACACACACACACACACACACAATGCATGTTACATTATTGCATGACTGATAACATTGTATAAGTAAGGCATCAGTTTATGCTTAAAAAGTGTTTTCTCATATCTCTCTCTCTCTCTTTCTCTCTCTCACACACACACACACACACACACACACACACACACACACACACACACACACACACACACACACACACACACACACACACACACACACACACACACACACACACACACACACACACACACACACACACACACACACACACACACACACACACACACACACACACACACACACACACACACACACACACACACACACACACACACACACACACACACACACACACACACACACACACACACACACACACACACACACACACACAGCTATGAGTAAATCCACATATCTGCTGTGTACAGAACAGAAAATAGCTGTAAATAAATCTATGTGCTAGGTTTATATGTTTATATGTCTTGTTTGCTGTTTTTTTTTCCTGTCAAACCTGAAAAAGCTCATTTTGTGAGAAAATCAATCCCTTCGTTGCAAATAATAATAATAAAAAGTCATCAAGACAATATCAAGTCTACTTAGTTATCATTAACTAAAACTTTTTATCTGAAATAATGCTGAAATAAAATAAAATATAAATATTAGATTAAACAACCTAAACTTGGTATTTTGACGTGATATTATACCAACAGCTCTTTTCAGTCACTGGATCTTTTCCTCTTGATTATTTTGAGTATTCCTCTGTAATAGTATGAAAAAGTACAACATATACTGCATATCTGTGGTCTGTTCTCCCGATATAATGCACAATATATCCCATTAATAATTCACTGCAATGCACAAAGAATCTCTTGTTTATCTCGTCAAATCCTAACGTCTCTTTCCAGGTTTGTTTTCACAGGTAAATACAAACCGCTATCTGTCAAAATGATGGAAATGACTTTGAAACAGTGTTAGTAACAGTATAAATGTTTGAGTAAGGCATATGTTACATAATACAGATATTACCAAAGTGATATTTAACCCGTCCATTATTACGTTTTTGGGGTTATTCATTGGCTGCTGGAAGTACCTTTTACACTTTTAAATGTCATTTTAATGTTCATGGTTGAAGGGTGAGTAGAATAATGTCATCTCATTGCACCCAGTATAAAAAAAGTATTATTCCGTTCATAGAGCGAGCCGCTCACTGATTGTTTACAGCTTAAGTTACACCCATAATTCACGCAAAGTGTCATGAGGCGTTGGAATAAGGTGGATAGAGGAATGAAAATATGGAATGATTTACAATTGGATATTACATTCACTATATTGCCAAAAGTATTGGGACGCCCCTCCAAATCACTGAGTTCAGGTGTTCAATCCCTTCATGGCCACAGGTGTATAAATAAGTCCATTCGGGAAATTTCCTCACTACTAAATATTCCACGCTCAACTGTTAGTGGGATTATAAGAAAGTGGAAGCGATTGGGAACAACTCAGCCATGAAGTGAAATCACAGAGCGGGGTCAGCGCATGCTGAGGGTCACAGAAGTCGCCGACTTTCTGCAGAGTCAAGAGCTCCAGACCTCCAAACTTCTGTGTCCTTCAGATGAGCTCAAGATCAGTGTGTAGAGCTTCATGGAATGGGTTTCCATGGTCGAGCAGCTCATCCAAGCCTTACATCACCAAGTGCAATGCAAAGTGTGGGATGCAGTGGGGTAAAGTGCGCCGCCACTGGACTCTAGAGCAGTGGAGATGTGTTCTCTGGACGCTTCTCTGTCTGGCAATCCCATGGACGAGTTTGGGTTTAGTTCCAGTGAAAGGAACTCTTAATGCTTCACCAAGACATTTTGGACAATTTCATGCTCCCAACTTTGTGGGAACAGTTTGGGGACGGCCCAGAAGAGCTGAAGCTGTTAGAGCTGCAAAGGGTGGGCCGACTCCATATTAAACCCTACAGATTAAGAATGGGACGGCATTAAAGTTCATGTGCATGTAAAGGCAGGCGTCCCAAAACTTTTTGGCAATATAGTGTAGTATGTAGGTGATTCATAATACATGCGTAAATAATGTGGAATTAAAGTTACTGTTTTCTTCAAGGGGCAAAATGTTGTTGTCCTAACTTTCTTTAAACAGCATGTTGTGAAGCAAATGCTAATGACAACAACCTACAAGTCAATATGCATCTGGATCAATAGATACTGGAGCAGGTCCTTCAAATGATTTATGAAACAAAACACTGTGTACACAAACACTTAAACAATTGCTACTTTAATCTCCCAAAATTCAGGTTCTCGCATAAAATCGTATATATAAACTGATATGCCAAAATCATATTGCATTGGCATTTTGAGTTTCTAATCTCACCGGGAATTGCATAGATTTCATAATATATTTTTAATATAAGCCTGATGTGAAATCTATATGAGGCATCGAGTATCTTTCTAATTAATTCTGATATGCATCTTTTAATTAGTATTTGTCTCAGTAATAAAACTGCCACATGTTCAGCAGCCAATCGCATGCTTAATAAAATTATGATTAGTGATTATTCTAATGACAGTCATTGTGAAGTACACTTTAGCATACTTTTAAAAAGAGTACTTAGAGAAAAAATATGAAAAATAAGTGCAAACTGAATGTAATGTTCTCGGACACATAATTGCATCTTATTTACAATTAAATACATTCATATTAATTGCAATTTTAGACCCACTTAAGTACTTTATATACAGTATAATTAAAAAATGATACATTGGATTTACAATTTTTTTTATGTCAACAGGTTCCACGTAATTGGGTTATGTTGAATTTAATTAACATTGTTCATTTCAGTAAACTTCATTTTTTTTACGTAATGTTAATTCAATGCCATTTAGTTGAATCAGGTTAACATTCTTAATTTTGTCCAAAACTATTAAGTTGAATTATTCTAAAATGAATATAAAAAAAACAAGTAATCCAGTTTAATTGATTAGTTTTATTTAGTGAAATACTATTTTTACAACATTTACAAAACCTTTTACAAAATCTTATTGGCTAGCCAGAAGATGGTTTTATTACATCCATGGTTTGCCCAAAGTAGTTGTTTTTTATTATTAAAACAGCTTTAATTGTTCTTAGCAGGTCCTCAGCCCAAACACACGCTATACACTTCACACAATAACCTCCAAAAACACTAACACAACACAATCTATTTTAAATACCAACAAAATAACAAAACATTAAACATTAAAAAGTCTCGCCATTTTCTCATCTTGTTAAAAATGCATAAAACTGTTTTATTTAAACATTTACTCTCCGAATTCAGCCCATTTGCAAAGCATGATGGGAGGTGAAAGTCCTGTTTGATTGGGTTACTTGATTGAAACATGTTATTCCAAAATGAAAACATCAAGTTATGTCAAAGAGTAACGGTTTTAAGTCAATATAACATGAAGCAATTACATTTGAACCAGAAACCTAATATAATTGTGTTGAATCAAGATGAATTGCTTAAAGTCCCTGTAAAGTCAAAACTAAACATGTGTTCTGAGTTCCTCACACCACAGATAAATGTGTTATTAACCACCCAGCCAAATTTGAATCATAAAAAAATCCGGGAAGTACATAAAATAGCTTATCAAAAACCTGAAAAAATGAGCAGCATTCTCTGCTCTCAAACGCTGGGGGTGTGTCCGCTGTCGGCGCTGAAACCACGCCCACTCGCGGGAAAGCAGCTGTAGCACACAAGACAACACTCACTGATCACGACGCACCAGATGTCGGCGGGACGGGAGGATGAAGGCCTGGGCAGGGGATAGTCGGTTCTGCAGCGGATTATCAGTGAATCCCAGTTGTGTCCGGTGAAAGTTTGTAAAACGATCCGGTGTAAAGTCACTGCAGAGGCAGGTGTCGGTGATGATCCTCAGCTCTCCATCAAGGTTGCTGTTCACAAAATTAATCCACCTCTTCATCGTTTTTGTTCTGTAAGCTGTTATGTAAGTTGTTGACTATAGTAACTAACAGTACTAACAGTAACTCGCGATCGAACTGATGCGAATGTGCTCTAGTTATGATCGTGTTAGGGGAGGAGCCAGACTCAGTGGCTCCAGTGCGTCATCAAGCCACCGTTTTAGCCCCGCCCAGAAAATCCTGAACACAGCAACGGTGAAAAACTGTTTAACGGTCTAACTTCTGAATTCAGTACTTCATAGTTCCCAGTCTTTGTAATGTGTTTCAGCAATACATTTCTAACAATTATAATGTGTTTAGAAACAAATCTCAGAATTGCCTTTACAGGGACTTTAAATAAAGGGAACAGCATCATAAAATCATGTTTTTGAGTGTACTATTGAAATATGGTTAAAGTGCACTGACAAGCATCTATGGTAAATATAAAACATATAAAACTTTATAACATAAAGTACTTAAGTGTGTTAAGAAAGTGTACTCTCGTTAAGTACACTGAAGTGGCTTTTTGTTTCATTAATATTATATTATCTGCAAGTGCAGTTATGTTTTAAATATTCTTTTAAGATTTGAAGTGCACATTGAATGCAATCAAGCATGCTTCTTTTTCACAAGTGCTTTGTTTTAATACAACACATTCTTTAAACGGCATATTGCATCTAAAGCAATCAGGACAGAGTTCAGGCGGAGAGATCAGATTTTCGCTGCTGCATGTTTACACTAAGGCAGACTCGTCCGCTGAGGATTATCCGTGATTGGCTGTGGCTGTCAGGACTGAGGAACGGGCAGAGCCTTTGGAGCCTTTCGCTCCGCTGCCGTTTGACTTGTCTGCTCGCCGCTGACCCCCTGCCACGTCTGCAAACAGTCGATAATTAATGCTTAGGCCATTCGGAGGCGGATTGATTGGCAGGCCTGAAGCCTGGGGAGAGAATCTGGATCTCAGCTGGCCCGTGACAGCCATTCAGACCCCCATCAGCACCTCTTCCCGTTCTCAGACTGCAGATTAGACTACATTTTAGCTGACTCTCACATCGCTGCACGTCAGTGGCATGTTCTCGCAGGCCGAACGTTCAATATAAACATTTGCTCGATAAACAGGGGGAATGCTGTCAGTGTGTGTGTACATCAGTGAGATGGGGATTCAGCTCTGTGCTTTACTGTCCACATCTTAATAAAAATCTTACATTGCATTTAAAATGTATAATCTCGCCGAGACTTGTCTGTTGACGGTTCTCTCAGCAGACAGCAAGGATACAAACCAAATATTGATACATAAGCAAAGTCACTAAAATGACACTGTGAAGTTCATCAAGACAAACTTTGAATATTGGTTTGTGAACGCTTTATCTGCACACACACACACACACACACACACACACACACGTCTGGTGCGCTATCCTTCTGGGGACTCACCATAGGCGTAATGGTTTTTATACTGTACAAACCGTATTTTCTATCCCCTTACACTGCCCCTGCCCCTAAACCTAACCCTCACAGGAGACATTCTGCATTTTTACATTTTCACACACAGACACACACACACACACACACACACACACACACACACACACACACACACACACACACACACACACACACACACACACACACACACACACACACACACACAAACACACACACACTTTGTATGTGTTACAATCACAAGTGAGAGTGCCCCTGATTACCACCTGAGGGCACTCCACCCCGGACTGTCACTCCATCACAAACTACATTACCCATAATCCTGTGCCCGGACTCATCATCATTCATCGTTTGCACCTGTGTCTTATTACCCCATTACCCCAGCCTATATAAACCATGTTCACTCTATCATCAACTGCGAAGTCTTGTTTTGTTGTAAACTGCATTTCTGAGCGTTTCCCTGGTTTCATGTCTCTGGTTTTGGATTTCTTGCCTGTTCCGTGGATTACCCGTTTGCCTGTCTCTCCTGCCTTGTTTGCCTGTTTGGACTGCTTACATGTTATGACCTGTTGCCTGTTTTTGACTACGATTGTGGATTACCCTTTACAAATAAAGCTGCATTTGGATTCTCAACCTCTGTCTCGGAGCAGTACGTTACAGAAGACTTCGCCAACAATGGATCCAGCAGCAGTATGTCTTGTCCGTCTATGCCAAGGAACTCACTCACTCGAGGACCACATCAGTGTCTTTCTGAACATTGCAAACACCACCAACCTCCCGGACTTTATGTTGATTGACTTTTTTTGCCATGGACTCAATAAACCATTACAAACCCAAATTGTCCGTGATGGTCCTCGAGGGTCCCTGAGTGGGCTCCTTAATTATGCCCTTCAGGTGAGCGGGTCTGCATTCACTGTGGGAGTTTCATATGAGGAACACTGCACTCCCGCAGTACCCCACAGTCCAGAGATGGCTCCAGCCACTGACCTGCGTCAAGAGATGGCTCCAGCCACTGACCTGCGTCAAGAGATGGCTCCAGCCACTGACCTGCATCAAGAGATGGCTCCAGCCACTGACCTGCGTCAAGAGATGGCTCCGGCCACTGACCAGCGTCCAGAGATTGCTCCCGCCACTGACCAGCGTCCAGAGATTGCTCCGGCCACTGACCAACGTCCAGAGATGGCTCCGGCCACTGACCAACGTCCAGAGATGGCTCCGGCCACTGCCCAGCGTCCAGAGATGGCTGCTCCGGCCACTGACCAACGTCCAGAGATGGCTCCGGCCACTGACCAACGTCCAGAGATGGCTCCCGCCACTGACCAGCGTCCAGAGATGGCTCCGGCCACTGACCAGCGTCCAGAGATGGCTCCGGCCACTGCCTAACGTCCAGAGATGGCTCCGGCCACTGACCAGCATCTAGAGATGGCTCCGGCCACTGACCAGCGTCCAGAGATGGCTCCCGCCACTGACCAGCGTCCAGAGATGGCTCCCGCCACTGACCAGCCTCCAGAGAGGGCTCCGGCCACTGACCAGCCTCCAGAGAGGGCTCCGGCCACTGACCAGCCTCCAGAGAGGGCCCCGGCCACTGACCAGCCTCCAGAGAGGGCTCCGGCCACTGACCAACGTCCAGAGAGGGCTCCGGCCCGTGTCCCGAGTCCAGAGAGGACTCCGCCTCCAGTCACGAGTCCAGAGAGGACTCCGCCTCCAGTCACGAGTCCAGAGAGGACTCCGCCTCCAGTCACGAGTCCAGAGAGGACTCCGCCTCCAGTCACGAGTCCAGAGAGGACTCCGTCTCCTGTCCCGAATACAGGGAGGACTCCGACCACTGTGCCACCTGCTCAGTCTGCTCCGCCGTGGGGTTTTTCAAGACCGTCTACACTGCTATGGTGGTCATCTGCCTTTATATGATCTGACTTCTTCTGACTACAATTTGTAGGCAAAACGTCACCAATGAGAACATACAAATCCATTAGATTTATTACACATATAAATAAATTATATACACTTGTGACGAGTCCACCCAGAGGAATCAGCGTCGCCCTGGCAACAACACACCTGCACATCATCACCATGGGCTGATCGGTCACAGCTGCACCGCATCAGCTCAGAGATATAAAAGCAGCTATGGCTGAGCAGACGGACAGACTCTGGTCTCGAGCTGAATGTACTGCTGGACTAACCTCTCTTTGTTGTTCTCCCCCAGAAAGCAGCGAGTGACCGACAGCCCACTTCACTAGGAGCACGTTTGGACACCCACTTTCACGAGGATTGAGCACCACCGAGCACAAGGATCACCAGCCATCACGCACCGGCTCACTGACTGTTTTCACCTTTTGCACGAGCACTGTAATAAATCCATCCTCCGGGGCCTTTTCACTCAACCTGCCTTGTCGTGTGATTCCTCACCCCGTGACACACTATATTGCCAAAAGTTTTGGTACGCCTGCCTTTACATGCACATGAGTTTTAATGCCGTCTCATTCTTAATCTGTTGGGTTTAATATGGAGTTGGCCCACCCTTTGCAGCTCTAACAGCTTCAGCTCTTCTGGGAAGGCTTTCCTCAAGGTTTAGGAGTGTGTTTAGGGGGATTCTTCTAGAAGCACATTTGTGAGGTCAGGCACTGATGTTGGACGAGAAGGCCTGGCTCTCAGTCTCCGCTCTAATTCATCCCAAAGGTGTTCTATCGGGTTGAGGTCAGGACTCTGTGCAGGCCAGTCAAGTTCCTCCACACCAAACTCACTCATCCATGTCTTTATGGAGCGACGCTTTGTGCACTGGTCAGTCATGTTGGGACAGGAAGGGGCCGTCCCCAAACTGTTCCCACAAAGTTGGGAGCATGAAATTGTCCAAAATGTCTTGGTGACGCATTAAGAGTTCCTTTCACTGGAACTAAGGGGCCAGTCCAACCCCTGAAAAACAACCCCACCCCATAATCCCCCCTCCACCAATCTTTACACTTGGCACAATGCAGTCAGGCAAGTCCCGTTCTCCTGGCAACCGCCAAACCCAGACTCGTCCATGGGATTGTCAGACAGAGAAGCGTGATTGGTCACTCAGAGAACACGTCTCCACTGCTCTAGAGTCCAGTGGCGGCGCACTTTACCCCACTGCATCCCAGGCTTTGCATTGCACTTGGTGATGTAAGGCTTGGATGAGCTGCTCGCCCATGGAAACCCATTCCATGAAGCTCTACACACTGTTCTTAAGCTCATCTGAAGGCCACAGAAGTTTGAAGGTCTGGAGCTCTTGACTCTGCAGAAAGTTGGCGACTTATGTGACCCTCAGCATGTGCTGACCCCGCTCTGTGATTTCACTTCGTGGCTGAGTTGCTGTTGTTCCCAATCGCTTCCACTTTGTTATAACACCACTAACAGTTGAGCGTGGAATATTTAGTATAATATTTGGACTTATTGCACAGGTGTCCACCGATCACGGTACCACGTTTGAGTTCTCTGAGCTCCTGAGAGCGGCCCATTCTCTCACTAATGTGTGTAGAAGCGTCTGATTTATACACCTGTGGCCATGAAGTGATTGAACACCTGAACTCAGTGATTTGGAGGGGCGGCCCAATACTTTTGGCAATAGTTGTAGTTCTGTAAATGTGACACGTGCATTCAATTGTACTGCTAAGCAGACCGTCTATTGTTTATTTCATAGATTTTTGTATAATATTTCCAACTTGTTATAACAGCTCTATGTACCTTGTAATTAGAAGCTTACCAGGTGTGATTGAAGGCAGCATAGAACCACAAGACAACAATTTTGCTTTCATAGGACCTTTAAGTAAATTGTAGGTCCATTATAAAGGTATTTCATAAAAGATATATTGATGAATATTACAAGTGCTCTTCAGGGGAAAACAACAATAAAAGCTACAAGCTTGTATAATATGTCCCCTTTAAATCATTTAGACTACCCAAACAATTCAGATGTCTGTTTAGCAATCAATAGGTTCAACTAGCTGAGCGGCACACTAAGTGACAGTGCTGACATTATTAAGTCATTGGATCAGTACCTCGGCATAATTGCGAAGACAAAATGGCAGGGCTGTCAGTCAGATATGGCAAATTATGTGAAAAGAGATTGTTGTGCATGATGACAGGACCTGTGTCTGGATGGCCCGATGGAGACGCCGCTGTCTGTGTTCTCAGTGACAGAGAAGCTTATCAGAGTAGGTTCAGGTGAAATCTTCTGACACTCTTTAAATGCTTCTTCCAAAACTTGGCAGAAGGAAAGCTGTGCTTGAGGCGTCAGACTTTTTATAAACGTTTTCCCAAAGAAAACATTTGCCGCCTTGCTAAAAAATGGGACTGAATAGACACAACAATCATTACACATCAAGTGTCTTTGGAGGGAATGTGCTGTCCTGCACTTTGAGTGTACCAATCTACAGTAATATTAGGTTTCTCCTGGCTCAAGATGGTTATGAATGATCTAAATCTTGAAAACGTGAATGGTCCCAAAACCGAGCCCTGCAGCACTCCTACATAAAATACAGTATAAAAGCATGGTTTTCAGATTAAGACAGACACAGAAATGTACAATATCAAGATAATGACAACATAAAATTGCTGTTTTTTGCAATTTCAATCAAAGATTGTTCCATTTCTTATGCTGTAATGCTTCTCCCCAACTCAGGGGGATATATGGAGGTTTCTAAAGGAAGGGTTATCCTTTTAAGAGAGACAAGTAAGAGTGTTTAGTAGAGCTACTCATAGATATACATAATAAAGGCTAGATGTCTCGTCCGTGCTGCTGGCCAATGGAGTTCGACGTCCGCACCTGGCAGCCATCTTGTCACAGTCAGCTCGCTCACTCGTAACATTATTTTAATGGTGCTTGCACTTTTTAAATAACCATAACTTGCTAAATTTTCTACCGATTTTCAAACTGTTTGGTTTGTTATAAACGTCAGAGATGTAGTTATGACACTGCATACGTATGAAAAATTATTCATAATTTGTTCAAGCATCCATAATTATAGCCACGTTAATAACGTTTGTAAGAAACCAAACCATTTGTAAATCCGTCAAGATTTCAACAAGATAAGAGTATTTGTGTTCAGATCACTCACCTTACATAAGGTACCACAGAGCCCGCCAGAAAGCTTGCCTGTGACAAGATGACCGCCAGTGATGAGGTTAGAGACTCCGCCGTAAGACATCTAGCCTTTATTATGTATATCTATGGAGCTACTGGCATGGCTTTGAGGTTTGCTCAACTTAGCTTAATGTGTGAAACCCTTTTATGAGGAACATCTTTGGTTCTACAGCTCAATATAAGTTGTATATATTTTGTATATAAGTGAATGGTCCCAAAACAGAGCCCTGCTGCACTCCTACATAAAATACAGTATAAAAGCATGGTTTTTAGATTAAGATAGACACAGAAATGTACAATATCAAGATAATGACAACATAAAATTGCTGTTTTTTGCAATTTCAATCAAAGATTGTTCCATTTCTTATGCTGTAATTCTTCTCCCCACCTCAGGGGGATCTATGGAGGTTTCTAAAGGAAGGGTTATCCTCTTAAGAGAGACAAGTAAGAGTGTTTAGTAGAGCTACTGGCATGGCTTTGAAGTTTGCTCAACTTAATGCGTGGAACCCTATTATGAGGAACATCTTTGGTTCTACAGCTCAATGTAAGTTGTATATATTTTGTAATTCTATTTGTGCAAATTTGTTCGGAGGGTTCTCTTTTGGCCTCATTAATCAAACAATAAAGACACTTCATCTGGACTATGGTTCGATCTTGGTCTACACTTTTGCTTACCTGGACAGACGTTAGGTGCTTTATGTTGGACTTCATGGATACTCAGCTCTCACCTGAACTATTTGGGAGTGGTGAGAAATTGACATTACATTAGAGAAAATTGTACAAATAGTACAGAAATCATGTTGATATATATAAATATATACCGCATCATCTTCTTGAATGTACATTTAACTCATTGAACACTCTCTCTAATGAACTGTTGTACATTTGTTCAAAAGCATGCTTTTAAATTAAACTCAGCTCCATATGAACATTATGTCAATGTGTGGGAATGTGATGCCATGCTATGTCTTTACTCCAGTTGATGAAGCATGACCTTCTGGTTTATAAATCTGATGAGTTCATGTTTAGGCCTACGTGTCTACAGTCTTCAAACTGCAGTGTAAAGTATATTGGAATTACTAGAATGACTTCCCTTTACACCACATGTGACATGACTGCGGCAGTCTTGCGATGATTTAGAGCAGATGGAAACATGAATGCAGTAAATAACTGCTAGAGGGACCACAGACACAAATTGAATGCATTATTCTGCTCTGACTCTTTGACCTGAATTTCATCAGTGCAAATGCATGTTTCTAATCGATATCCAATACATCAAGATGAAATGTGCAATCCAATCATATACAGAGTATTTTTGTTTTTGCTGTTCATTTATTTATTTTATTTTTTGGGCTGCACTGGCACAATACCATAAACTTTCATTATATTATATTGAAGTGTGCAAAAAGCATGTAGCAAAGGTCAGGAGAAATGCCCTGATAATGTACTGATGCTCATCTATAATGGAGAGGCAGAATGTTGAGTGCTTTTTGGTCACCATGCAGTGTATATTTCTAAAAATCTTAATTTGATTTACACAGAAGAAAGCTAGTTATATGGCCTGGAAGTTAATTTCCAGAAAAGTTAAAACTGGCAATGCCTTCCTGTGTTCATCCCTGACGGTTGGATGAGCGGGAATGTAATGCTGCGTTCACACCAAACGCAAAAAAATCGCGTCTACCGCAGCTAGACGGACGCTTGAACATTTCAGAGTGAATTTGACGCGCGTATAAATCGAGCGTTTGAAGCGAAATAGACGCGCGTTCAAGGCTCTCCAGGAGAAATATGTCATAAAACACCACTTTGCCTCTTTTCATTTTCATTAAAAATATTTATTAAACATTATTAGCCACACAAATGTGGTCCAGGCAATGCCAGGCAATATCTTCACTGCATGTATATTTAAATACCCTTAAATATAAAGCTATGAAACTTCTCTTTGCCCTCAGTCAAAACGATTTGGCAGACAACAAATGATAGATTCATGAGACCAAAGATCAGCTGTTTGATCCACACAAGACAAACCACTACAGGACATCAGAGCCAGCGGCAGATGGCAGAAGGACTGGCCGAGGAAAGGCTGCTCTCGCCGGGGTTAATGAGCGCTGAGCGCCCGGTGATCGCCTGGATCTCACAACTCCACAAACACAAGATTATTTTTTTTATAAATAAACCACAGATTTGAGCTTTAAACAACTACATTCCCACCTGAAAAAGTCTTAACTACTTTTTGTGACACAATAGTAGTATTTTTAAATTATGCAAGGTTTCTCATCACATCACTTCACCATGTGACAGCAGCGAGCAGGCTCCTGATTGGTTAACGCGGCGCGAATTGACGCCAAAGTTCAGATTTTTCAACTCGGGCTTCAGACGCAAATTCGCTTCAAACGCGTGAATGCACAAAAAGCACCACTCTTGTGTAACACTTGTGTTCTCTCTCGTCCTTCATCGGTGTCACTCGACATTATATACCTCCGTGCTCCCTCATGAGAGGACTCGATACCGGTGTGCCTCGCAGGTGACGCTCATTCTCAATCACCCACCGGTATCGCTCGCTCTTCCCATGTCTCTCGCTCGTCCACCTCGACACAATCAGAAACCATGATAACAAATGAATGCATGAGAACTCGGATGAGGAAAAACTAAACAGAACATGAAAATGAAACTACTAAACTAAACAAGACTAGCTTGATTTATACAGAATTTAGTCTGAAGTTCTCAAACTTTCATTATATTTTATAGTAAAGTCACCTCTTATATGTCAAAAGGTAAAAGAAAATGTGACCTTTTAGGAAAGTAGATAAAGACTGCTTTTACATCATGTTAACTCTAAGACTTTAGTGTGGGATCCCAATGTAATGATAAGCCCCATATTCATGCTTTATCTTAAGACGAAAAAAGCAGTATCTCTTGCAGTATTTCTCTGTATTTTGCATCATCCATTGTTCTCTCTGGTTTAACAAGATCCCTGCTGATGAAAAGAAACCTCTCTATGCTAAACTCTAACGGTGATGTTGTTTGAAGTGTGGTCAGTCTTGGGTTTGTTCACCAGCTGAGCTGAATTTGACTAAAGAGGTCTTTAGAATCGCATGGAAAGAAAGTATGTCACGTTATAAAAAGGCCCTAAAAGCAGCCAGGGCTGAGCATCTCCGCAAACTAATAGAAAATAACCAAAATAACCCAAGGTTTTTATTTAACACTGTGGCTAGACTAACAAATAAACAAGCATCGCCTGAACAAAATATTCCGTTACAGTTTAGTAGTAATGATTTTATGAACTTCTTCGCTGACAAAATAGAAAGCATCAGAAACAAAATTGTAAATGTACAATCATTAATGATGTCTTATGATTCAACCGCAATTATCGCCCCTCAAGAACTACTACACCGCTTTACAACTATAGGACAGGAAGAGCTAAATAAACTTATCATTGCATCTAAACCAACAACATGTTTATTAGATCCAATACCCACTAAACTACTGAAAGAGTTGTTACCTGTAGTGGAAGAGCCTCTTCTCAATATTATTAACTCGTCTTTATCTTTAGGTCATGTTCCAAGAATATTCAAGTTGGCAGTCATAAAGCCTCTCATTAAGAAGCCACAATTAGATCATAATAACCTAGCAAATTACAGACCAATATCAAATCTTCCATTCATGTCCAAAATACTATAAAAAGTTGTGTCCGCTCAATTGTGCTCTTTCTTGCAAGAAAATGATATCTATGAAAAATTTCAATCAGGATTCAGGCAGCATCACAGCACAGAAACCGCACTCGTTAAAATCACAAATGATTTACTTCTAGCTTCTGACCAAGGCTGTATCTCAATACTAGTTCTACTTGATCTTAGTGCTGCGTTCGATACTATAGATCATAAAATACTATTAGATCGACTTCAAAATTACACTGGTGTTCAGGGACAGGCATTAAACTGGTTTAGATCGTATTTATCAGACCGCTACCATTTCGTCTGTCTAAATGGGGAAAAATCAAAGATAACATCAGTAGACTATGGGGTGCCGCAAGGATCCGTGCTAGGCCCTCTGCTATTCTCAATATATATGCTGCCACTTGGTAATATTATAAGAAAACATGGAATTAATTTCCACTGTTATGCTGATGACACTCAATTATATATTTCATCACGACCAGATGAAAACGCTAAATTATCTAAACTGACAGCGTGTGTTGATGATATTAAACACTGGATGACGTGTAATTTTCTGCTATTAAATTCAGATAAAACGGAGGTATTACTTATTGGTCCAAAAAATTGCCCACAAAACCTCTCACAATACAACTTTAACTTGGAAGGATGTCCTGTCGCTTTATCCACTACAGTAAGAGACCTGGGTGTTATATTAGACCGCAACTTATCTTTCGAAAGTCATATTTCATATGTTACAAAAACGGCATTTTTCCACCTTAGAAACATTGCCAAGCTACGTAACATGCTATCTATTTCTGATGCAGAAAAGTTAGTTCATGCATTCATGACCTCGAGACTAGATTACTGTAATGCTTTATTAGCTGGTTGTCCTGCATCATCGATAAACAAACTGCAGTTAGTCCAAAACGCAGCTGCTAGAGTGCTTACTAGGTCAAGAAAATATGATCATATAACACCAATTTTATCATCTCTACACTGGTTACCTATTAAGTTCCGTATCAATTACAAAGTATTGCTACTGACCTATAAAGCCCTAAATGGGTTAGCTCCAGTGTATTTAACTGATCTTTTATCGCCCTACAATCCATCGCGCTCTTTAAGATCACTAAACTCGAGGCTTCTGGTCATTCCTAGGATATCTAAGTCCACTAAAGGAGGGAGGGCTTTTTCACATTTAGCTCCTAAACTCTGGAATAGTCTTCCGGATATTGTTCGAGGTTCAGACACGCTGTCCCAGTTTAAAACTAGATTAAAGACGCATCTCTTTAGCCAAGCATTCACATTATAATTAAGTTTTATACTACAGTTAAATCGCACCAACAGCATTAATATTCTGAACAGCAGCTATGCTAATTATTTCCCATCTGCTTTTCTGTTGTTATCTCGGGACACTAGTCCCGAGGTAACTAGTTCGTCAGCTCCAGTTTGTATCCAGCCTCTGATGGAGACTTCAGATGCCCCGACACCTGTGATGAGACGACTCGACGCCTGTGAAGAGACGACTCAACGCCAGCGTTGTTATGGCCTAAAATAATACATGATTGATTAACTTATCCTAACATTTTTTTTTTTCTTTAACATTCTCTTTTCTAACATTTTTCAATGTACATTTATGAAATGCACTTTCTGTGAAGCTGCTTTGAAACAATGTGTATTGTGAAAAGCGCTATACAAATAAATTTGAATTGAATTGAATTGAATTAAAGAGCTCTGTTTTGGTCTCATTTGACTACAAAATGTATTCTCACTGGATAACTTTCTTACTGTTATTATATCAGACGCAAACAATCAGTCTGATTTATACAACATACCACCTACATATTTGTATAGGTCCAACCGTAGATGAACATTTGGTTCATTTGTGTCTATGTATTTCTCTAGAGGAAGTTTTAGGAGAAACATCTGAATGTCATAGCCACATTATAAGGAGTAACGCTCAGTGTTATATAGACTGTGATGTCTCGGGAAGCAGTCAATATTGCTTGCGAGGCACTGTGTTCATGTACGCTGTGATATTCAGTGAGCATAAAACCAATACACGCAGGTTGACCTTTGAGTCGTAAATGCTTTTTCCTTGAAATGTCTCCCGGCTGCTGAGTAAATCAGTGAATATTCATCACGCAGGTCTATAACACAATAGCAAAGTTAATTGGAAAGACAGCGTTCTTGGCTAGAGTTCATCACAACACAATCGCACACGTCTGCCAAGAACAGACGATTGTACAGAGTGACACAACGTCATGAATGGAGCAATTGCTGTTAAGTTTTTGGCACTATTGCATTGAATTTAATTTGATTGAGCAGATGGTCACTGTAGTAAGAGTTTATTGAGAGATGAAGCTTTAGCCCGCTTGTCATTTAGATTATTTAATGGCAACACATTGTAATAGGGGGAGACTGGGATGGTTGTAACACATGGCGAGGTGTAACACCATCAGTTTAATCAATTAGAAATGAACAACGAGGTGAAATCACCATTAAACATTACCTTCAGTCAAGAGATTAATATTTTTGACTTGTTTTCTGCAGAGGAGGGGCTCAAATATAATAATTTTCACAGTTTGGACGCAAGTAATTTGTCTGGCTATCACCAGACCAAGCTCAATCTTTTAAGATTGAACATTGGTCTGGGGAGCATACCTGTCAACAGGTATGGGGGGGGTGATCAACGGGTTCAAATGACTCTGTACGCAATTGGATAGTCCTTCAACCAATCAGACCACAAGAGGCGTGCTCAACGGGTTCAAATGACTCTGTACCCAATTGGATAGTCCTTCAACCAATCAGACCACAAGAGGCGTGTTCAACGGGCATAGTTCAAATGACTCTGTACGCAATTGGATAGTCCTTCAACAAATCAGACCACAAGAGGCGTGATCAACGGGCATAATTCAAATGACTCCGTACGCAATTGGATAGTCCTTCAACAAATCAGACCACAAGAGGCGTGATCAACGGGCATAATTCAAATGACTCTGTACGCAATTGGATAGTCCTTCAACCAATCAGACCACAAGAGGCGTGTTCAACGGGCATAGTTCAAATGACTCTGTACGCAATTGGATAGTCCTTCAACCAATCAGACCAACGACCCATCGCTTCTCTATCTATCATTATGTTAAAGCCGCCGTTATGATTGGTCCCCGCAAATTTGTAACAGAAGCAGCATAGAAATATGTACAGGTTTCCAGCCTGAGCTGCAGGGTGAAATCAAATCGCCGGCAGATTGGGCTGGGTTAACCCAGGCTAGCAAGTAATAGACTTCTTAAATTTGTTGCAGACAAATATAAAATTATATTAAAAGTTTGAGATAAAAAGCTAAAAAACATCATAGCTGCATGGTTTCTCTGACTCAACTTATGCTGAATGCATTCACAGGCGTGCCATGCTTTCAGAGCAGTTTCCTCAAGGAAAAACGTTAGCATTCATATACAGTAGTTTGTAAAGGATCATAGAAAGACACATGCAAAAATAATGGTTTCTGCAACAAAACAATAAGAAATAACTATTTTTTTGGCATTGACAGGAGAGTGGGTTTGATGATATTTGAGTACAGGAGAGGAATGGCTCAAAATAGTCAATTCAATACTGTTTAGATTAGACTGGATAGTTTCGACTAAGAGTCACAATTGTTCAATCCTAATGGTTTGAAACTATTACTGGAATAATATGTGATGTATTATTCCAGTTAGAGTTTATAATAGACAGAGATACACCTTGCTAGTATCTGGTTGGACCCCCTTTTGCACTCAGTACTGTCTTAATTCTTCGTGGCATAGAATCGATAAGTTGCTGGAAACATTCCTCAGATATTTTGGTCCATATTGACGATGGCATCACACAGTTGCTGAAGATTTGACGGCTGTACACCCATGATGCGAATCTCTCGCTCCACCACATCCCAAAGCTGCTCTATTGGATTAAGATCTGGTGACTGGAGGCCATTTTAGTTTTAGTGAACTCACTGTTTTGATCAAGACACCAGTTTGAGATGATTTGTGATGGCGCGTTATCCTGCTGGAAGTAGCCATCGGAAGATGGTCATAAAGGGATGGGCATGGTTAGGAACAATACTCAGGTAGGCTGTGTGCTCAATTGGTACTAAGGGCCACAAAGTGCCAAGAAAATATATAACACACCATTACACCAACAGCAGCCTGGACCGCTGATACAAGGCAGGATGGATCCATGCTTTCATGCAGTTCACACCAGATTCTGACCCATTTGAAAGTCGCAGCAGAAATCCATCCACACTAGCTAGTTTCTCATCCACACTGAAACGTCAGAAAACACAAAATTCACCTTAAAACTTCATTGAGATGATACAGACAGCATACAGTTATCATGCAGTTCTTCTGGCAGGATCATTTTATTTAGCAAAATATCTCTCCATCCACTGATGCGACCAGGTCACACTCACTCGCCATTATATGTTTGGTCTAGTACGCACCTGCTCTCATGTTTTGCCGCAGGACAGCAAATGCGAGTAAATTATCTTCTTTGCAGGACTGTGATATCAAGAGTGTGCAAAGTAACCTATTTTAGCAACTGTGTGAAAGTGAATAGGACATAACAGGCACAATAGCAGTGTAAAATACATATCGTCACATGACTAAACATGCATAATCGTTTTCAAATGCCTCCTTTTTTCATAGTCCACAGCGTGAAAACGGCGTTTTCAAATTCATCCTCTTTGGAGAGCATTTTGAAAAACCTCATAAAAGCATAGTCTCAGTGTTGACGGAAGGCCAAACTGGAGAGAAAAAGATGTGTTAGTGTGGACAAGGTTTTCAATGAACTCTTTCGCCGCCAGCGTTTTTGATCATTTTCACAAAAATTTCATGGCCACCAGAATATTTTGCTGTATGCATATTTGAACATGCAGTATATCAAAAGAAAGAACAGATACTCTGCTTTTAAATACAACAATCTGTTGTATTCTAGCTTCGTGCATTCTTTGTTATCAACAATTGAATATGGATAAGTTTCTTTAAAAAAAGCAACATTTTGAGCAAAAAGCTGAGAAAATCATGTTTTTGTCAAAGACACCATCCAGATGGGATTCAGAGCGATGATCAAACACAGATGGAGAACATTCTAAAAAACGGTTCTATTTGGCACCAAAAATGGTTCTTGGCTGGTAATCATAGGGGAACCTTTTTAAGTGCTATATTAGATTAGATTAGATTCAACTTTATTGTCATTACACAAGTACAAGTACAAGGCAACGAAATGCAGTTTAGGTCTAACCAGAAGTGCAATAGCAGCAAGTGCAGGATATACAACGTTTGCATAAGTGCAGGACATGGATATGTACTGAGTATATATAAATATATCTATAAATAGAGAGATGGTTATTACTATAAACAGAATTTACAGGTGAATAATATACAGATGGTTAATACTATAAACAGAATTTACAGGTGGATATGTACTATGAATATAATATAATATACATTTTACAGATAGAGGTATACAATGATATGTTAGGCTAAAATGAGGAATATGGCAGTGGATTAAGGTAGTGCAATAAATTATGGACAGAAGCTATCCGAAAAAAGTGTAAAAGTGCAGTGGAAAGTGGTTGCATATTACAGTTAGAAGTACAGTGCAAAATACAAATGTAAACAGTAGGTACTGTAAACAGTCGGCAGTGCAAATGAGCATAATCCAGTTACAAAACATAATCCAACATTATGTTTGAACATTATGTTACGTAACATTATGTTACGTAACATTATGTTACGTAACATAATCCAGTTACGGTAGTGCAAAATGAATAAGTAAACAGTTGTTACTGTGATAAACAGTCGGTAGTGCAAATAACAAAGTGAAGGTGGATGTGAGGTAGGAGAGTTATCAGTATAAGAGGGGAGTGGATCAACGGGGGTTAGAGTTCAGTAAGGAGACAGCTCTGGGGAAAAAACTGTTCTTTAGTCTGCTGGTCCTGGTCCGGTGGATCCTGAAACGCCTGCCGGAGGGCAGGAGAGAAAACAGTCTGTGTGCTGGGTGAGAGGAGTCCTTGAGGATGCTGCGAGCTCGATGCAGGCAGCGTTTCCTCTGGATGTGCTCGATGGCAGGTAGTGGAGTCCCTGTGATGCGCTGGGCAGTTTTCACCACCCGCTGCAGTGCCTTGCGCTCCGCAACAGAGCAGCTCCCATACCACACTGCCACACAGTTGGTCAGGATGCTTTCTATTGCGCAGCGATAGAAGTTCACCAGGATAGCCGAGGAGAGCTGATTCTTCCTCAGTGTCCTCAGGAAGAAGAGGCGCTGGTGAGCCTTCTTGACCAGGCTGGAGGTGTTGGTCGTCCACGACATGTCCGCCGAGATGTGGATCCCCAGGAACATGAAACTGGAGACACGTTCAACAGCCATTCCATTGATGTGGATGGTGTCGTGTGTGCCTCTTGACTCCTTCCTGAAGTCCACGATGAGCTCCTTCGTTTTGGTGGTGTTGAGGAGCAGGTTATTATCAGCGCACCATGTGGCCAGGTGCTGGATCTCCCCCCTGTAGGCAGTCTCATCGTTGTTGCTGATGAGACCAATCACCGTAGTGTCGTCCGCAAACTTGACGATAGAATTAGATCCATACACAGGCTTGCAGTCGGCGGTGAAGAGGGAGTAGAGAAACGGGCTTAGCACACAGCCCTGTGGTACACCAGTGTTGAGTGTGATGGATGTGGAGCAGGTGAATCCTGAACGAACATTCTGGGGTCTGTCAGTTAGGAAGTCCAAAATCCAGTTGCACATTGAGGTATTGATGCCCAGGTCTCCAAGTTTGGCTATTAACTTGGTTGGGATGACAGTGTTGAATGCTGAGCTGAAGTCAACAAACAGCATGCGTGCATAAGTGTTCTTATGGTCCAAATGGGAGAGCACAGAGTGCAGTGCCATGGAAACGGCATCCTCTGTGCTCCTATTGCTGCGGTAGGCAAACTGGTGTGAGTCCAATGTGGATGGTAGAGAGTCTTTTAGGTGTTCCAGGACCAGCCGCTCAAAGCACTTCATGACGATGGGTGTGAGTGCTACAGGGCGGTAGTCATTAGGGCACCTCGGGTTAGAGTGTTTCGGCACTGGCACAATGGACGTGCGTTTAAAGCATGAAGGTACAGCTGCTTGGGCAAGAGACAGGTTGAAAATGTCTGTAAAAACCCCAGCGAGCTGCTCCGCACATGTCCTGAGAACACGACCAGGGATGTTGTCTGGTCCAGCAGCCTTGTGTGCGCTGATCCGGCTCAGTGACTTGCAGACATCTGTGGTGGAGAGTGTGATTGGTGGGTCAGCTGAGAGTTTGAGCTTGGTGGCAGTTTCTCTGTTGTCTCTTTCAAAGCGAGCATAAAAGTGATTTAGCTCGTTCAGGAAGTTGACATCAGTGGCTGCGGGGGTGGAGTGGGGGGGTTTGTAGTTACTGATGGCCTGGATGCCCTGCCACATGCGTCGAGGGTCAGAGTTGGAAAAGTGACCCTCTATCTTCAGCTTGTAGCAGTGCTTGGCCTTTTTGATGCCCCTCTTCAGGTTAGCTCTGGATGTACTGTAGGCTTGTGCATCTCCTGATCTGAAGGCAGTATTGCGTGACTTCAGCAGGAGTCGAACTTCCCTGTTCATCCAAGGCTTCTGATTAGGGTATGTGGTGATCTGTTTCTGGGTTGTAACACTGTCAATGGTGGTATTGATATGATCCAATACAGAGGAGGTGTAGAAGTCAATGTCCGTGTGAGCGCCACTGGTGGCTTGAGAAGCAAACACACTCCAGTCTGTGTGTAGAAACCTTTCCTGGAGTGTGGAGTCAACCCCCGCAGGCCACACCTTGATGGTCTTTACTGCTGGCTTCACAAGGTTGATGAGGGGTGCATATTTGGGGATGAGGAACAAAGAAAGGTGATCTGACTGTCCCAGGTGGGGGAGGGGTGTCGCAACGTAAGCACCAGCCATGTTTGTGTACACATGGTCTAAGGTTTTGTTTCCTCTGGTGTGGCAGGAAACATGCTGGTGAAACTTGGGTAGCACTGACTTTAAGTTTGAATGATTAAAGTCACCTGCAACAATAAAAGCAGCTTCCGGGTGATCAGTCTGTTGTTTACTGATGGCTGCGTGAAGTTCTTTCATAGCAAGCTTGGCATCAGCATCCGGAGGAATATAGGCTGCAGTTATAATGGTGGAAGTGAACTCACGCGGCAGATAAAACGGTCTACATTTAACCATGAGAAACTCGAGGTTAGCTGAACAATGACTCCCAACAATAGCAGAGTTTGTGCACCAGGCTTTGTTAATGTAAATGCACAATCCACCACCTCTGGTCTTACCGGAGCCATCTAATGTTCTATCCGCCCGGAGCGTGTGGCATCCCGCTAGCTCAATAGCGGTGTCCGGTATTCCGCCGTTTAGCCAGGTTTCCGTGAAGATTAGGACGTTACAGTTCAAAAGTTTCTTGCTGTGTGTGATGCTTACACATCTATATAGCACCAATGTTGGTGCTTCAGTGGTTCTTCAGCGGTTCTTCAGAGGTTCTTCACCGGTTCTTTGACTAAGGTGCTATATAGCACCGCTACCATATACAGAACATGTTAAGATATGGTGCCATATAGCACCAAAAGTGGTTCCTCTATGATTACGATGAAGAACCATTTTTGGTGCCATATAGAACCTTTTTTTTTTTTAGAGTCCATCAACACCCCAAAGCTTCAGTCCTAGAGCTCGGCCTGGGGCGACATTTCATTCAGTAACATAAGGCACTTTTGATTTATATGCTGTTCTATGTTAATGATCGTGTTATTTTACATATGCATGATTTCATATGATCGCTTGTTTCTGCTTCTTCTTCACCTGTGTTTTGATCAGGAGATTCTGTACTCTTTCAGAAGATGTGTAATAGCGCCCCCTACCGTATAACAGTGAAAACACGGAAAGCCGGAAACTTCCACCAATGTCGGGGAAAGAGTTAAAATCAGAAAATGCATTTTAATGCGTTGTGGCTGTTCATTTACACAACAGTGGTGTTTTGGTGGCCTGAAAATGCAAGCTTTTGAAGTCGGTTTTCAAAGTTGCTTTTACGTTTTACGTTATGATACGTTTACGCTATCGTCTCCAAGTAAATTCTTGTCGTTTTCGCGGATCCTTGTGAACAGGGATTGTTTGGACAACGTTGATGTCGGTAAGCAAAACACGCAAAGGAAAAACGTTTCTGTTTTTAGTGCATCGTTGTCGTGTAGGGGAGTGCGGGGCACAACCTAACGCGGGGTTAGTTGTAACACGCATGTTTTAACCCTTTCCACACATGCCAGAATGACGAAACTTAGTGTATTTACTAGTTGCTGCATAAACCCTACCTTCTTGTTTCAGGCTTTATCTTTATTTTCCCTCCGCATGTCACCGTGTGGACTAGAAAAATGCAAAACCTTGCAGGTCTGTTTTTGTGGAGAGCCCTCACTGCTGTTACTCACCATCATTTGTCCTCATCAATCCAGACGAGAGATCAAATGCATTTCTGTAAGTAATATCAAGCCATCAATAAATGTGATGGTTCCAATTGAGTTTTTCCATTTTAGATGACGCACATTTTGTGGCCTTAAGAAGAAAAATAGAATTTTAATGGGTTTCAAAGTGGACTGAAACTTCAGAAATGGCAAGGCTAATGGGGTGTATTGAGCACATTAATAATAACGCAGGCTGTGGGGTTGTAATGCTCTTAGGATCACGTAACAAACAACAAGCATGTTTAATAGCATGTTTTGCTGTTGTGCATGTTTATGATTAATTGATCAGTTGAGTTGCAGATCTCTTTGGGAGTTCATTTCTCGTTTCAGCCACTTGTCTGAAGGGTCACAGGTGCACAAATAGAGAATATTATTTGCAACCAGGGTCCAAAAAATGACATGCCAAATGTGGGTAAAAATTGGCTTTGGTATAGTATAGTTACTCGCCAGCTGGCTGTTAACATAATTATGCATTGCAAAATGATGCTGAACTGTTTCAATTGAGTTGCAAGTGTGATAATCAGACCCTCGTTGCTAACCGTGATGTGAGTGATTCAAAGCAAAGACTTACATCCGACCCGACTCATTCATCTTCTAATGACTTTACCAGCGAAACATTATTACCATCAAATGTTACAGAACTCGAATGACTGACATGTAGTTGCAAGGTTACCCAAAGTGAGTAATGGACCATCGAGATGTTAGTGTGTATTTCATCATTTTACTGAGAAATGTTTCTGCCGTTCTTTATGCCAATGTTAGTTCACCTTTTCGAAAGCCACTACCTTTGACATTTTGCAAGTAGTGAACCAGAAAAAAGCTCTTTAGACCATGAAAGGGATGAATTAACTCACATTTTGTCCAAAATGTATGACATTTTAAGCATTACAAGGCTGTCACACTTTTGTCTGACTGACCAAGTTAAGATAACTGCAGAAAATGGACCCCACTAACAGCCTCCTATAGAATGAAGTGTCACATCAAGGGAAAGATATCCAATCAGTGACATACAAAAAAAGACATGTAAAAATGTGACACATTCAGATGTGCTGCATAATCTCATTCCGCATAACTCTTGTGTCACTCCAGGCATTTGCTCAACCACAGTCTATTAAAAATCGAAATACCTGAATGTTTGCATGCATTGTAAATGCCATTTCACACTGGACGCCATTTTGACGCCCAAATAATTTGTGCAATGGTTTTATTTTTTTGATCAGCTGTTTGTGTAATGAGTGCTTCCACACCGAACGTGAATGTGCTGCGGCGAAAAAGTGACGTTTATTATTTTTGCTTTCAATGTCGATTTTATTAAACTCTCGCAGCGACAGAAAATGCTTCAACCAATCACATACAAGGAAACAAAGGTGACGAAATGTCCAGTAAATGTCCCTAGCCATTCAATCAACATCGCAAGGTATCGCATGTTAAGAGTTATGCGGAATGAGATTATGCAGCACATCTGAATGTGTCACATGTCTTTTTTGTATGTCACTGATTGGATGTCTTTCCCTTGATGTGACACTTCATTCTTCAGGAGGCTCCATTTTGTGCAGTTATCTTAACTTCTCGATTTACCGGTCGATCTACGTTCCTACAGCTCATGACCGAAAGGACAAGATCCCGAGGGACCCCGGAGAAGACCCGCTAGGACACGCTGGAGGGATTACGTCTCCCGGCTGGCCTAGGAATGCTTCGGTATTCCCCTGGAAGAGCTGGAGGAAGTGTCTAGGGATAGGGAAGTCTGGGCGTCTTTGGTTAGACTGTTGCCCCCGCAACCCAGCCCCGGATAAGCGGAAGAAGATGGATGGATGGATGGAGGTATCGCATTTCAACGCGTATCAACGAGATTACAGCTCCTGTGGAGTACATGCAAGTCACTGTAGACTACAGACAACGATAACACAACTTTTTGGGTTAAAACTTGTTGTTTTTTTCAAAACCTAATTGTGTCCGCGACTATGCAAAGTGAATGTGTTTCCGTCAGTACGTCTGTGGCACTTAAATGTTTACATTGTGGCTCAACTGGAAACATAGATCGATCGGTTCCTGAAGTGTGTGTTTGTCTCATCAGATGTGCTGCTACTGTCTCTGGAGGAGCTCCTCAAATTATCCCACGGACATTTTAAAGTAAGTGCGGAACCAGCCAAAATAAAGCTTTAGCTCCTGTAGATTAGCATACTCCCCTTCAGACTCTCTGTTCTTTAAGACTGGGTGCACCCAAAAACGTATTTTCTGTCTTTTAAATTAAATGAAAAGCTTGTCTTCACTGAATGATGAAGTGTCCGTGTTTTCTCAGCCGTCGCCGCGAATGTTTTGAGATGTTGGAGCTCTGAAATGTCGCAAATTCGTGTCGCGGCTGATGTGAATTGTTTTGACGCGAACTATTCGCACATTAAATATTCGTTTTCCTGCTTCGCTTTTCCGTTACACATCCGGTGTGAAAGGGCTTTAAATAATCAAGTTGAGAAAATGTGAAATATGGCAATCTTGAAGGTCCAAATCAATAAAATTCCACCTACGTCTAGCGTGACCTTTCCAACGTGATTACGTAATGCCTGGCGTGTGGCAGACCAGCAAAAGACGAACAATTGTGGTTAAAAAGTGTATACATTTTTATTTTTTTTAGAAAATGGCCGATTGTTTCGTTAGATAAGACCCTATTCCTCAGCTGGGATCATACAGAGCCCTTTGAAACTTTGGACCCTCAACCGTTGGTTGCCATTGAAGTCCATTATATGGAGAAAAATCCTGAAATGTCGAAAAACGTAAATTCTTTTCGACTGAAGAAAGAAAGACATGAACATTTTGGATGGCACTGGGATGAGTAAATTATCAGGAAATGTTCATTTTGAAGTGAACTAATCCTTTAAGCAGTGCATAAAGTATTACATGACAACATCTGTGTATTGACAAATATTGCATTTATTTCAGGTAATCTGTGATAAAGTATGCAAACACAGCGCGAGCGTCACTACGGGAAGCAGAAAGTGTCCGACTTCACGTCTCCATTTGTACACGGCTACTCTCGGCGATCGGTTCCATCCAGCCTCAGCCTCATCCAACACCTTTGTGTCACACTTGATCCATCACACGGAGCACTAAATACAGCAAATTCAGCAGCTGTACTTTACATATTTCAGAAAGTGTATCAAATACGGTTGACCAGAAAACAGTAAGTGTGGGGTACGTCCAAAACAAATGAGTCAGATCTGCTGCTCCAGTGTGACATCTTGTACAGGCCTTATCAAAAGTAGGATTAAAAGAAGCAATCCGTGTTCTGCTTAAAAGCACACAGTGCAAAACCTTGAACTGTATTAAACTCAATCGGGCACAAGAGGTACTAACATTCAGGGCACTGCTCCAACATTCATCTGAAAACACTGTTCCATGCTCTTTCTCCCATCAACTTTTAATCTTGTCTATTCTTACACTTTTTTAAAGACATTCTCGAAATAAAACCTTGTAAATGGAGGGGAACTTCAAAACAGAGAGTCTGCCGGAGACCTAGCGGGAATATTTGGAAATGATGGGCTTTGCGCATTCACAAAATGACTAGGCCTGTCGCGATTGGTCGATACAATCGACTGCGTTGACGCTGTTAATTAGTCGATGTCAATATTTTTAGTCGACTGGGTAAGTTTGGTACGATATGAAATTGTATCAGTAACGGTACTTTAAAAATGACAGCACTCTAATAAGAGCAGTATTTCTTCATTTGTGTCGATGTGTGACAGCAGGAGTGAGGACGTGTGTGTGAGCTCTGCTTCCACCGTTCACTAAACAATGGAAGCAGAACAGTCAAATGTACACTCACCTAAAGGATTATTAGGAACACCTGTTCAATTTCTCATTAATGCAATTATCTAATCAACCAATCACATGACAGTTGCTTCAATGCATTTAGGGGTGTGGTCCTGGTCAAGACAATCTCCTGAACTCCAAACTGAATGTCAGAATGGGAAAGAAAGGTGATTTAAGTCATTTTGAGCGTGGCATGGTTGTTGGTGCCAGACGGGCCGGTCTGAGTATTTCACAATCTGCTCAGTTACTGGGATTTTCATGCACAACCATTTCTAGGGTTTACAAAGAATGGTGTGAAAAGGGAAAAACATCCAGTATGCGGCAGTCCTGTGGGCGAAAATGCCTTGTTGATGCTAGAGGTCAGAGGAGAATGGGCCGACTGATTCAAGCTGATAGAAGAGCAACTTTGACTGAAATAACCACTCGTTACAACCGAGGTCTGCAGCAAAGCATTTGTGAAGCCACAACACACACAACCTTGAGGCGGATGGGCTACAACAGACAGGGCACCACTCATCTCCACTACAAATAGGAAAAAGAGGCTACAATTTGCACAAGCTCACCAAAATTGGACAGTTGAAGACTGGAAAAATGTTGCCTGGTCTGATGAGTCTGGATTTCTGTTGAGACTTTCAGATGGTAGAGTCAGAATTTGGCGTAAACAGAATGAGAACATGGATCCATAATGCCTTGTTACCACTGTGCAGGCTGGTGGTGGTGGTGTAATGGTGTGGGGGATGTTTTCTTGGCACACTTTAGGCCCTTTAGTGCCAATTGGGCATCGTTTAAATGCCACGACCTACCTGAGCATTGTTTCTGACCATGTCCATCCCTTTATGAGCACCATGTCCCCATCCTCTGATGGCTACTTCCAGCAGGATAATGCACCGTCACAAAGCTCCAATCATTTCAAATTGGTTTCTTGAACATGACAATGAGTTCACTGGACTAAAATGGCCCCCACAGTCACCAGATCTCAACGCAATAGAGCATCTTTGGGATGTGGTGGAACGGGAGCTTCGTGCCCTGGATGTGCATCCCACAAATCTCCATCAACTGCAAGATGATATCCTATCAATATGGGCCAACATTTCTAAAGAAATTTTTTCAGCACCTTGTTGAATCAATGCCACATAGAATTAAGGCAGTACTGAAGGCGAAAGGGGTCAAACACAGTATTAGTGTGTGTTCCTAATAATCCTTTAGGTGAGTGTACACGCGCAGCTCAGGGAAAAGTGCGGCACGGCTCATGCTGCCGGATCTCAGACAGATCGCGACGCCAGTTTCGCAGACTATTGGGTTTGAATGGTAAAATAGATGTAAAAATGCACGTCCTGGCGAATATTCGACATTCGGATATGTCTTTAGTGAATGTATGCAGAGTTGAATGAGAAATCGGGTGTTACAATGAATTTGGTCCGTGCAGTTCTTAAAGGGCCATCCCTAATATTCTGTGTGAAGCAGGGCAGGGCAGGAACATGCCGGCCAAGTGAGTTTTTAGGGGTTTTTTTAACCCTGAAACAATGATAAAGCAATGAATAGTAAGTTCTGTCATATTATACAATTACTTTTACAGTTTTTCGCCATAGTATTGATTCAGTATCGGTATTGAGGTATTTTACTTTGGTATCTTATTAAAGTCATAATTTTGGTATCGTGACAACACTATTCTATATAAAAATTATTTGCTGATATTCTCTTTTTTTGGTTATGTTGGTTTACATATTTGTACCTTTTTTAAATTTTTACTCTTAGTTTTACATTTTGTCAAGGGCTTGTTTACATTTATACTTTTTTTACAGTACACTACTGAAGGCCAACGTTGCAAGTTATATTAAATGTTTTAAGTAAAGTTGTTGAAAATAATTGTGATAAATTAGTTGATCGATTAATCGATAAATTAGTCGATAGATGAATCGATATAAAAATAATCGTTAGTGGCAGCCCTAAAAATGACGTATCTGAAAATAACGAAATTGATTTATTAGCGACTGGCTAATGATAGATATTATTTAGTCGCCCAGAGTGAAGATTTACTCGCATTGTAGAGGATTGTGATGCTGCAATGTATATTATGAGATGGTTAAAGTGTGTTTTGTCCTTGGATGCATGTTAAACTATTGTAAGAGACTATATTAGGAACCTGTAAGATAATAGGGGCACTTTAAGTGTGAGTAATTAGGAGGCAAAACCTCTCTTCCTGTCTCTTCTTCCTTCACACAGTACTTCCTTTCGAGTCGTCTAATGTTGAACGGAGCGCCGCCGACTGCGTTTGATAATCTGTCATCCACACGCCATGCTCTGTGTCATCAACACTGCTTCAAAAATTAAACACTGACACTTTAACTCGAAAATCTGCAGTTACGTGACACGCTGACAAAAGCGAAGCGAATACTAAGAAATGTTTGCTTAACTGGAAAACCAGTGGAGGCTTTCTGACAGGAGCGTTTTTCTCCGCCACTTCCCAACATGCATCACCCAGCGTAAGATTTATGGCTTTTCTAATTAAATTTTGCTAAGCTGGCAGACACTTGAGCGAACTGTGATGTTCCTCCTGGATTCTGATTAACAGGGGCTGAATTCATTATTGTCCTGTAGTGCTCGTCTGGGTCCTTAACAGCCCCGGCTAATTAAAAAGAATAATGCAGCCAATATTATATCGCATGCAATCAACATTTATGCTTACTTGTAAAAACACGAATACACAATAGACTGTAGGTGTGTATGATTAACCTTGCACTAAAGCAAAGTAAAAATACATTTTACACTTGCACTTCTAAAAAAAGACATTAACGTATATGTGGCCACAGATGCAAAACGGGAAACAACTTGTGTGGCATTAATAATTCAGCATCTGGGTTATTTTACATTTCAATCTAATTTGGTGCTCAAATGTCTTTACTTTTTAAGTTTGGGGAGTGGCTACTGTAGCAGACTGAGAGTTTGGGGAGTAGCTACTGTAACAGGCTGAGAGTTTGAGGTGTGGCTACTGTAACAGACTGAGAGTTTGGGGAGTAGCTACTGTAACAGGCTGAGAGTTTGGGGTGTGGCTACTGTAGCAGACTGAGAGTTTGGGGAGTGGCTACTGTAACAGACTGAGAGTTTGGGGCGTGGCTACTGTAACAGACTGAGAGTTTGGGGTGTGGCTACTGTAGCAGACTGAGAGTTTGGGGTGTGGCTACTGTAGCAGACTGAGAGTTTGGGGTGTGGCTACTGTAGCAGACTGAGAGTTTTGGGAGTGGCTACTGTAACAGACTGACAGTCTGGGGAGTGGCTACTGTAACAGACTGAGAGTTTGGGGTGTGGCTACTGTAGCAGACTGAGAGTTTGGGGAGTGGCTACTGTAACAGACTGAGAGTTTGGGGCGTGGCTACTGTAGCAGGCTGAGAGTTTGGGGTGTGGCTACTGTAGCAGAATGAGAGTTTGGGGAGTGGCTACTGTAACAGACTGAGAGTTTGGGGAGTGGCTACTGTAGCAGACTGAGAGTTTGGGGAGTGGCTACTGTAACAGACTGAGAGTTTGGGGTGTGGCTACTGTAGCAGACTGAGAGTTTGGGGAGTGGCTACTGTAACAGACTGAGAGTTTGGGGAGTGGCTACTGTAGCAGACTGAGAGTTTGGGGTGTGGCTACTGTAGCAGACTGAGAGTTTGGGGAGTGGCTACTGTAACAGACTGAGAGTTTGGGAT